>NC_058130.1:14739110-14775309 GCF_016433145.1 Gracilinanus agilis | reverse complement strand
TCTGAAATCCCTTTCTGTCTTCGAGACTCAGCTCAAGCACCATTTCCCATGCTGTCTCCCTCCACAGAGTGGGAGCTCTTTGAGGGCAGGGACTTTAAAGAAAAGTCTAACAAATTAATTAATTAATTAAGGATATTTCCCCTGGTTCCATGAATCATGTTCTTTCCCTCCCCTCCTCCCACTCCCCTCCCATAGCCAAGGAGCAATTCCATTAGGTTTTCCATGTGACATTGATGAAAACCTATTTCCATATCATTAATATTTGCATTAGGGTGATGGCTTAGAGTCTGCATCCCCAATCATATCCCCATCAAACCATGTGAAGGAAGGGTGCCGAGGGCATCATTTGCACCCACTCCCAGTTGTCAGGGAGCCAAGAGGTGCTGTTCTGAGAGTGCTCCTGTGTGTCTCGGCTCGGCTCTCCCCATGTGGTTCTGATGAGAGCTCCATCATCCACGAATCTCTGCCAGAGGCTGGGGCTTGGGGAGGTGCTGCAGGGCAGTCTGGGAAATTCTTCAGGATGGACATGTTGTCGTACAGGACTGGGCATGCAGACCCGAAACTAGCACCCCAATGCCACAATCAGTAATATGGAAATAAGTCTTGATCGATGGCACATGTTAAAACCAGGGGAAATACACATGTGCCATGGGGGGAGAAGAGAGCTCGGGGGGGGGGGGAGGGTGAAGGGGAAAGTAAGAGCATGAACCACGTAACCAGGATAACTTTTCTAAAAAATAAATATTGTTAAATGTTAAAAAAAAAAGAGAGAGAGAGAGAGAGAACACGGGGTCAGATTTGGGATTCGGGAGGCCCTGAGAGGCCATTCGGTCCAGTCCTCATTTTACAGGCAGAGAAACCGAGGCCGAGCCGGGTCAGTGGGCTGGGCCACAGCCCTAAGAGCCAGGGCCTCGGCCTCCAAAGGCAGGACGCCTTGTGACGTGCGACTTCCCGAAGAGAGATGCTGAGACAGACACGAGGAGGGAGCGAGGCAAGTTCAGAGACGGACAGAAGGAGCCTGGCAGGGGTGGGGAGACACAGGCTATGTCTGTCGGGCGGCACAGTGACCCCCAGGGACGCCCACGGTCACTCGCCTGCTCGGAAGCTGCCCGGCTGTTGCGGCTCTTCCCTCCCCACCGTCGCGGGATGCCAGGGCTGCTTCTCCTCACAGCAGGTGCCCGCCGTGCGGAGCTCCTCCGGCGTAAGCTGGCAGCTGCTTCCGGGGATGCCAGGCGAGGGAGCTGGCACGAGAAGGGGGAGCTTCTCCATGTGGTCACTGACTCGAGCCAAGAGCCTTCCTCAGCCAGGATGGCTGGCTGGGCCCTCTGGGCCGCTGCTCTCCCAAGCTAAGCCGGGCCCCTGCCCCGTGCCCCGGGCGGCCTCCCTGCCATCTCCTGCTTCTCCTCCCCTCTGCCCTGTCCCCCACACAGTCCTGGAGCCGCAGAGAACCAGGGCTTGGGGAGACCGAAGAGGGAGAGAAGCTGCGGCTCCCCGGCCGGCGCTGTGTCTGTCGGTCGTGTGGGTGTCGTCTGGCCGTGAGCGGGGGGTGTCGCTAACGAGGAAGGTGACGGACGGGTAAAAAACACGGCTTGTTTCTGAATTCTGGCCCAGGATTTTCTCCCTCCTGCGGCTCCTCTCTGCCTCTTCCTCCTCCCCTCCGCAGGTGCCCGGCCGGCCTCCCTGAAGGGCTCCGTCCTCCGTGGTGGCCCTCCCGGGCTGTGGCGGGCCGTGTGGTCAGTGGCTGCAGCCTGGGGAGGGGAGGACGTGCCTGACCTTCAGGGACGATGCCAAGCAGAAGGTGGGCCTGGCTGGGGGGAGGCCAGCGAGGGGGGAAAATCCTGGGCCAGAGTTCAGAAACAAGCCGTGTGTTTTCACCTTCCGTGTTAGATTCACACTAGAACTGGCTCCATGGAAGGGCTCGGCAATGGGACTTAAGTGACTTGTCCAGGGACATGCAGCTAGGAAGTGTCTGAGTCACATTCGAACCCAGGACCTCCCATCTATCCACCGACCATCCCGCGCCCCCCCCCCTTTATTGATTCTTTGTGATTTACCACAAAAGGGCTTCGCCTCAGGAAAACCCAGGTGCGAATCCCAGTGCGGACCTTTGCTGACCAGCTGACTCTGGCCCTCTCTTTAAATGCCCATTTAAATCCTGGCCGGGCTCCCTCCGTGGCGTCCCTCTCACCGGCCCCCCGCACGGAGGGTCAGCGGCTAACCGGGCTCGTTTCTGGGACCTCTTGGCTTCTTGCCCCTCCCCCCAGCCTCTTCCTGCCCATGTGCGACGCCGGCACCGGCCTTTGTCCTTCCCAGAACCTGATCCCGGCTCAGCCCAGCCCCAGACCGCCCGGCCTCTGGCTTTCCAAAGGCCTCCTTTTCCCGGTCATTCTCCTCCTCCTCCCTCAGACTCCGGGCGTTGGTCCGGCCTTCCAGGTGCCCTGCCAGCTCCCATAATCCTCCTTCTGGGAAGGGCCGCAGGGCCTGCGGGGGAAGGGCCGGCCTGCCGTGGCCAGCCTGCCGTGGTCAGCCTGCCAGCGGATGCCAGGAGGCTCCCAGGCAGAACGACGGCCTTTACGGGCCCCTGGAAGGCTCCCACCCCCCGGCCTGCCTCGTTTGGGCCCCGTCCCTGGGAGGACGCGCTGTGGATGGCGTCGCCCCCAGCTTACAGGGAGGAGGAAAGGGGGCTTGTCCAGCGCTTCCTGACCCCGCCGGGCTTTTCCCAGCAGAGATCCTCGAGCGGTCGGCCATTTCCTCATCCAGCCCATTTGACAGCTCAGGAAACTGAGGCACATGGCGTGAAGGGACCTGCCCAAGGTCACCCTCTAGGAAGTGCCAATGGCACAAGGTCAGGAAGGCCTGGGTTCAAGTTCTGCTTGGTACTGACTGGTCCTGTGGCCACACTGGGTCTGGCCCCCCTTCAACAGTGACATCCCTGAGGGCGGCGGCTTGCTTTTTGCCTTAGCCTGGCACACAGAAAGGGTCTAATAAAGGCTCCCTTGACCAATGGCCGGGTGTCATTCCCTGATCATGTTCTGTTTGTCCTCAGCAGAGGGTGGGGGTGGGGGAGAGAGACAGAGGCAGAGACAGAGAGACAGACAGACAGCCAGAGATAGAGAGAAAGACAGAGAGAGAGACAGAGAGAGAGAGAAAGAGATAGACAGAGACAGACAGACAGACAGACAGAGAGACAGACGGGGTGCGCCTCAGAAGTCCCCAGAAGGTGCCCCCGAATCTTCTCCTCCCTCTCAGAGGATGGAGCCCTGCTGCTGCTCAGGCCTCTCAGGCCAGCTCTGGGCATGGCCGAGGCCGGGGGGACTTTCTGGGGATGAGCCCTCCGGCAGGAAGCAAAGCTGCTTCCCCGATGACAGCCCGTCGGTCTGCCCGCAGTTGAGGCTGGCACTCCACGGGCACGAGCTCTGGCTCGGCCAAAGAGGGCCTTAGAGAACACTTAACAGAAAGGGAAACTGAGGCCAGAGGGGTTCCGTGCTCATCACCAAGCCCAGGAGATCACGGATCCAGACCCAGAAGAGGCCCCGGGAATGCCGAATCCTCCTCCCTTACTACAGGGAAGGTTCATGGAGGTTCGCTGACTCGCCTTCGGGCACGCAGAAAGCAAGGAGCCGGCCGGGGATCCCTCGAACCCGGCTCTCGTGCCTCCACAATTCCGGCGGACCCGTCCGCCTTGGGGAGCCCGTGACGAGGGGCTCTGGCTGTGGTGGGAGGAGGCCGGAGTAAGGACAGAGCTCAGGCTTGGATTACGGCAGCTGTTTATTGGTTTGTTTTAAAAATATGTCTTTATTCTCTTTCTCTTTACATGAAGCTCGGTGACAAAGGCTTGTTCAGTCCAGACACCGTCCGGCCCTCGGTCCGGCCTCCCTCCCGCCCCGCCTCCCCCTCGCCATTCGCTGTGCAATTCTGAAATGAAAACGCCAGGAGACGCGCTAAGCGGGCGGCCCTGGGTGTCCGGCCCGGCCCGTGGCCTGGCTGCGTCCCCGGGGCGTGTGGGGAGCCCGTGAGGAGTCTCCGGGGCCTCCTGGCCACGCCGGGCGCCCACCCGGGGGGACAGGCCGGCTCTGGCCTCGGGGAATCTAGAGGAGTAAAACGCGGATATAAAAATAAGGTTTTCCCTCGGAAACGTGGTGGCAGCCGCTCCTGCTGAGGCCTCGCTTCTCTCTGGGTTCAGAAGAGGAGGAGAAGGGAAGGGCCGGGCCGGGGGGCCGGGGGTGGGGGTGGGGAGGCTGCGGGGGCCCCGGAAACGTCTGGAGGAATAATACTGGAGCCTCCTGCCGGGCCTTCGTGGGAGCTCACCCAAAGCTCTGCAGACATTCGCTCTGTCAACACCTGTGAGAGGTAGGTATCATTAAACCCATTTTCATGTGGGTCCAACTGAGGCACAGAGAGAGGAAGTGACTTGCCCAAGTTCACAGGCTAACTCGGCGGCCAGACCGTGGGGCTCGGGGCCGCGTCTCCCCCGGCGGCCCAAAGATGAGGCTCGAAGCCACGTCGGTGTGTTCCTGATCAGGTCACTCGTCTCTATTTGTGTGTGTGCGTGTGTGTGTGCTTGCGTGTGTGTGTGTGCACGCGTGTGTGTCTAGAACGCGTGGGGGGCGCAGATGTGAGGGGTTTACATCTGCCTGCTCAGGAGTCGGGGTCTCAAGGACTATAAAAAGAGACCAGTTTTCCCTGAAAAGTCCTCCCTCGGCCCGCCTCGTTCCTAGGAGCCTGGAGCGGCCGGCCCGGCCCGGGGCTCCCCGACGCCTCCATCCCCACCGTGGACAGAAATGGCTCCTTTTCCCAGGCGCAGCCATTCCCCGGACAGACCTCCTGGCCGTCAAGGCCGGAAGCCCAAACGGGTAGAAGAAGAGGGGGCTCACTTTCCCTAGGCCCGGGGAGCCCCCTAACATGGCCGAATGCGCCCCTCTTCTGCCTCACCCTCCCCACCGCTCTGAAAGCCGTCGTGCCGCTCGGGCCCTCTGCTGAGGGGCTCTAAAGCCTCCGCTGGGGGCTCCGAGGGGCAGCGCCCGGAATTCCCATCCCTGAGTGGAAGCTAGCAGGAACCCCCTCACAGCCCTCTCCTCACGCCCGAAGCCAGGCCTTGCCCTTCGGGGCAGAGCCAGGACGGCCCCTCGGCTTTGGCCCTCCGAGGCTCCCCGTGCCCCGAGAGAAGAGGCCGGCCGGGCAGACGCCCGTGGGACACACGAGCCCAGGCCACCCCTCGGGGGGGCATCAGAACTTCCTCAGCGGCTGGGCCACAGAGGAGCACTTTGGGGCCCGCCAGGCCCTCCCTCGCCGCAGCCCTGCCTGGGCCCGGCACCCTTGGCCGGCCTCCGGGGAGAGGCAGTGAGAGTCCTCCAGAGGGCCGTGGGCGTGTGACAGTCTTCATGTTTTGGTTTGCTTTGCTTTAATACTCTTGTGGGAGAGGCCTGCAGAGAACTCGATTCTTGAAGGCAGGGAGGCCGAGAGCCCCCGGACCCCCTTTCCAAAGGCTTCCTTTGCCCTTCTGGTGAGGAGGGAATTTGGGTTCCAGCGTGCGGCCGGGAGCTTCAAAAGGAGTCCGAGGGGGTCTCCTTCGGCTCCCCATTCTAGGATGAGGAGACTGAGGCCCAGCCGGGGGGAGCGGCTCCCTGACAGTCAAGGAGCAGGCCTGGGGCCTCTCCTCCCGGCTGGGCCACCCCTCGCCCTGGGACCTTGGACGTGACCCCAGCATGGCGAAGGGCCTCCCAGCCTGGGCTGTGATACAGCCGCTGCCCCAGGTGCACGTCTGCCATTCTGTCAGATGAGCCGGCGGCCGGGGAGCCGCGGAGCCCGGGCAGCAGCCGGCCCTCAGTGGGGCAGCCTGCGGGGTGTCTTGTCCTCAGGGGGGAGCCTGCTCGGCCTTCCTTTGCGCCATCCCTCTTGGTCCGGCCCCTCAGAAGGAAACTCACTGGAGCTCGGACTCTGGGAGAGCCGCTTCAGGGGTGCGGAGGGGACGGATTATCTGTGGAAGTAAAAAAATATCAAATATAACAAATTTATCAAAGCCCACGCACAACCTCTACGGGGAGAATCCCTCGGGTTAGAGCGGCTGGAGTCGAGACATTCCTCGTCACTCAGGGCAGCATGGAGCCTGCCTTGGGACAGGGAGGCCGGGACGGCTTGCTCAGTCCCAGAGCGGCTGCCCGCGCAGCTGGCGTTCGCACCGTCCTGTCCGTGGGGAGCGGCCGGAGGGAGCCGGGCCAAAGGGGGTCGCTGCTCCCCGGGAGCCGCGGGAAGGGGATTTAAGTCTCTGGTCACAAACACGCTTGATTGTCGCGGCAGGAGGGGGTCTGCTCGGTCTTCGCCGGCTGGGGGGCGGGAGGCGGCGAGGCGGGGACGGCCTCACACGATGGACTCGCGGTCCCTGTCTGGGGACGTCGGCTCGTCCGCAAAGTCGTCGGTCTGGCTGTACTCGGACATCCGGGCCTGGAGGTTGTCGCTGGTGGCTCTGGTGACGCTGTCGTAGGAGGGCGGCAGGGACGTGGAGGACACGGAGCCGGAGGGGCCCGACGGCCGGGAGAAGTTCTCGTTCATGGTGGAGGCGATGAGGCCCTCGCGCTCGGGGGCGTCGTCCCCGGACAGGGTGCCGTCGCTGGTCTGCTGGCGGTACAGGAAGGAGGCGTGCTTCACGGACCGCTGCAGCAGGTGTCTGCGGAAGGCCCGCTGGATCACCGTGGCCGACACCTCCTCGTGCTTGCGCCGCAGCGTCGTCGTGATGGGCTCGTAGGAGATCTTGGACGGGTTGGCCGCCATGAACTTCTCCTCCATCTGGATCTTCAGGGCGTCCATCTCCCCGGACTCCCCCAGCACCCGCTTGGTGAAGGCGAACAGGATGTCCATGCAGTGGATGCGGTCCCCGCTGACCATGGGCAGGTCCATGTTGATGAGGCTGATCTGGTTGGGCTTGGCGATGCGCAGCGGGTCGGACAGGGCGTCGGCGAAGTCTGAGAGCGCCGAGTACTCGATGAACTGCGTGGCCTCCGGGTCGAACTTCTCCCAGATCTCGTAGAACATGTCGAAGTCGTCCTCGCTCAGCGGCTCGGTGCTCTCCTCCGTGGCCACGCTGAAGTTCTCCAGGATGATGGCGATGTACATGTTGACCACGATCAGGAAGGAGATGATGATGTAGGTGACGAAGAAGAGGATGCCCACGGCCGGGCTCCCGCAGTTCCCCCGCGAGTTGTTGGTGTTGGGCAGGTTGGGGTCGCAGTAGGGGGGCCCCGTGTTGAGGATGGGGCTGAGGAGCCCGTCCCAGCCGGCGGACGTGGTGATCTGGAAGAGGCAGAGCATGCTGTTGGCGAACGTCTGGAAGTTGAACATGTCGTCGATCCCGGCCTCCCACTTCACGTAGGCGAAGTTGGCCATGCCGAAGATGGAGTAGATGAACATGACCAGGAAGAGCAGCAGGCCGATGTTGAAGAGGGCAGGGAGGGACATCATGAGGGCGAAGAGCAGCGTGCGGATCCCCTTGGCCCCTCGGATCAGCCGCAGGATGCGGCCGATCCGGGCCAGGCGGATGACCCGGAAGAGCGTCGGCGAGAAAAAGTACTTCTGGATGATGTCCGAGAGCACGGTTCCTGCGCAGAACAACGGAGGGGAGAGGACGTTAGTGGCTGTGCAAGACCCCAGACTCCAGGTGGGACGCCTCCCCAACGGCCCCCTCACACCTGCACAGAGCTGCGTCCTTCCTAAAGCACTTCCACAACCCCCACCTCACTTGCTTTTCCTGCCATCCCTGTGTGGTGGATCCTTCCTGCCCTTCTAGTGACGGGGTTCTAGGGATGGGCGGGAGGAGAGGATGTGCTCAAGGCCGCTTTCTCTCTGCTGCCTTCCTTCCAAGCTTCCCTTCAGGCCTCGGCACCCGCCCAGAGGCCCTGCGTAGGACCCCCCAGCAGATGGGGCCCTTGGCACCGCCCCCTCCCAGCTTCCCTTCCAGTGGCCATGCTTGAAGACACAAGTATTTCTCATGGTTGGTCAGGTAGGTCGTCCCACCCTTCCAACCCTGTGGATCTGTAACGGGGAAAGCCGGGCCATTGATGGGTTTAAGGGCGCTCCTTCCGAGGGGTCCCCGGGCAGCTCATCTCTCTAGCCCGCACGCTCTCCCTCGGCACTTCTTGGGAATGTCTGATTTCTCAGTTCCTGACGGGTCAGATTCTCCGCCCCATCTTCCATGGTATCTTTTAGAACCCGACCAGGAGGATTTGGAGTGGGGGGAGTGGTAGGCAGAGAAAGGAAATGACTGCTCCATGCTCTGATCTCGTCTACCAGTTTCTAGTCTTATCTCCCGGGATACCTCTAGGGAAGCCGATGGAAGGCAGATGATCAGAGTTCAAATCTTATCACTGATACTCATGACTTGGGTTACCCAGGGCAAGTTAATATTCCTGGGACTCAGAGACCTCTATAAAAAGAAGAGGAGCTGTGTGGCCTTGGGCGAGTCACTTAACCCCCACTGCCTAGCCCTTACCAATACACAGATGACTGACGCCAAGATGGAAGTTAAGGGTTATAGAAAAAAGAGGAGGGATGGACTTGGTGGCTTCTGAAGTCTTTTTTAGCTCTAGAATTGGATGCTTTTTAAGGTCACGTCCCCATCTTAACCTCTGAACATGCTTTGGCCAAACCCTTGGTCCATCCTGCCTGCTTAGAGGGCCTGGCCTTTCCCACCGTTAGATGTCTCCCCTTCTCTGAAGTTTTCCCATTTCCCACTCTCCGTCACCAAAGCGGAAGAGTCTCGCCTCTTCGAGGCCCTCCTAGCTCTTCCTCGGGGCTCTTAGGGACACCCTATTTTGGGTCAGTGCAGTATGGACTGCATGTGTGTCCTCAACAGACAGAAGTAGAGCCGAAGGGCCGACAATAAAGAAGGGGAGGCCACACGTACCAAGCGTCCGAGGCGGACCCCAGACTCTGCCCCTCGTGCCCCCTCGCCCGGCCCTCCGCCCACGGCGCCTGGACACACACCCACGATGGAGAGGATCACGACCACAAAGTCGAAGATGTTCCAGCTGTTGGTGAAGTAGTAGTGGCGCAGGGCGATGACCTTGATGACACACTCGCCCGTGAAGATGCCCACAAAGAGCAGGTTGATCTTGGCCAGGATGCTGATCTTCTCCGGGCTCTGGTCGTCCGTCTCCACCATCATGGTCACCATGTTGAGGCAGATGAGGAACATGATGGTGACGTCGAAGGCCTGCTTGGTGACGATGTCAAAGATGAAGCCCTGGTATTTGTTCTGTAACGAGGAGCGAGCCGTGGGGGTGTTAGCGAGCCCTTTGGGGTGGGGAGGGGCAGGGGGGGCTGGTGAGCCGGAGGCAGTGGAGCCCCTCCAGGGATACCCAGTCTGACCCTGTAACACCAGCTGCTGCAGGGGGAGGCGACACCATCGAGACTGACTTGGGGATATCCGGCCGGGGCCACAGACAGAGCTGGAAAGGGCCTCGGAGGCCATCTCATCCAACCTCCCTAGTTTGTAGATCGGGAAACTGAGGCCCAGGGCAGGGCTGAGCGCCTCCTGAAGTCACGCAGCTAGAAATGGCAGAGCGAGGCTTGGAAGCCAGGCCCTCCGATTCTTGGGGCGGCGCCCCTTCTCAGGGGTCGAGCTGCCTCTTTGGGGAGGCTCTGCAGGTGCTGACAGACCTCATGCAAAGGCAGTCAGGAGAGGGAGACACGTATGTGCTCCTATGTCAGACTACGGGTAAAATGAGCATCAAAGAACAGTCATGGTTGACTCTGCCTTCTGGGACAGCAGAAATTCAGGCCCCGAGAGACCACAGGGGCCAGTTAGGGCCTCCTTGATAAGGCTGAAGAGTGGGCCAGGGGTGCCTGCCAGGGTGCAGAGAGCCCTCTTTTACCTGTATCCCTTAGACGCCATCGCTGGCGTGGCAGAGAGCCCTCTGCCTGGTCTTGTGGCCTGGATTATCTCTGAGCCTGGCCTTCCCACTAAGCCTCTCTCTTTAGTCTACTCAGCGTGTTCATCCAGTGTCTGGCCTACCTTCCCAAAGGAAGTTTGCTTCATTCATTGCTCCTGTAGCTCCAGCCCCCAGCACAGTTCCTGGCACACAGGAAGTGCTTAATAATAGTTGTTGGTTGAGTCATTTTACTCCTGAGTTGCTTCATCTATCCATGTATCTAATTCCCCAACCAGATGTCGAGTGCTCTATCGAGAGGGCAGGCAGACTACACCTTCTCCTTTGACTATCTTCCTGACACATGGCTGAGGACAGGGGACTTCACACACCTTGGAATTGGAAGGAACTTCAGAGCCAAGATCAGCCCAAGAATCCCTTCCATAGCAAACCTGACCAGTGCTCATTCAGTATCTGCTTGGAGATCTCCTTTAAGGGGAATCCCCCAAGGCAGCCCACACAAACATTAATGAAGGTCCTGCTAGGTGCCCTGCACCGTGCTACTTCCTGGGGATACAAAGACAAAACCCTCCCCTATTCCTTGCCTTCTAAAAACTCCAAGTTTCAGCTCAAATCCCACCTTTTTTCAGGAATCCCTTCTCTGTTCTCCCACACAGATAATACCTTCCCTCTGAGATTACTTCCCATTCATATTGCAGATATGGAGCCTGTAACAGTCATTTACATATCACCTCCCATTAGAATGCAAGCTCCTTGAGGCCAAGGCTGTGTTTTGGCTGTTCTTTATATCCTCAGAACTTAGTCCAATGTTTTACTCATAGGATGACCTCAACAAATGCAGTCTTTCTATCCATCCATCCATTTATTCATCCATCCATCCATCCATCCATCCATCCATCCATCCATCCATCCATTTATTCACCCACCCATTCATGCATCCATGTATCCATCCATTCATCCATCTAACCACCCATGCATACATGCATCCATCCACCCACCCGTCCATCCATCCATTTATTCACCCATCCACCCATTCATGCATCCATGCATCCATCCATCCATTTATTCACCCATTCACGAATCCATCCATCCACCCATTCAGGCATCCATCCATCCATCCATCCATCCATCCATCCATCCATCCATCCATTTATTCACCCACCCATTCATGCATCCACATATCCATCCATTCATCCATCTAACCACCCATGCATGCAAGCATCCATCCACCCATCCATCCACCCATCCATCCCTCCATCCATCCATCCACCCATCCATCCATCCATCCATCCATCCATCCATCCATTTATTCACCCACCCACCTATTCATGCATCCATGCATCCATCCATCTACCCATCCATCCATTTATTCACCCACCCATTCATGCATCCATGCATCTTTCCATTCGTCCATTCATCTATTTTTAGAGCTCAGGGGCAAGAGGGCAGAGCGATGGCAGATTCAGCTGGGGCCATGCCAACGACCAGGGCTCTCTTGGGCAAAGGTGGTGCCCAGTTTGCTCTAGAATCCCTCTGCATCTCACCAGGGGCCGAGGAATTGGCTTCTGAGGCTTCTTGGACCCAAGCTTCTTCATTGCATTGTAATACTTCTTCTGTTCCTCGGTCATGAAGATGTCTTGCCCCCCTAAGTGCAGAGGAAGAAACACTCGTTATTTTTGTGTTCTGAACAGGCAGTTGTGAGAGCTCTTCATGGATCGAGATGGAGCCCAGAATGTTGGAAGAAGTGATTAGTTTTTGGCTCAGACCATCAAGGAGGGTGTGCCAGGCTATGCCAACAGTCAGGATGAGGGACCCTAGATTTGGAGTCGGAAAGGACTTCAGAGGTCACCTGGTCCAACCCTTTCATTTTACAGAAGAAGAGACTGAGGCCCACAGAGGTTAACTGACTTGCCCGAGCTTCGAGGGTGTAGGTGGGGGCCCTGCTGCATAGCAATGTCCCCATGTACCTTAGTAATTGGCCCCTCGCTCTGAAAACCAAGGAAGGAGGGTCAAGGAACTTATTGCGACGGGCTGAGAGTTAGAAAAGCTGGACCCCAGGCCCGGCTCTGCCAGGAGCTCACTGTGTAGCCTTAGGCGAGTATCTGCACTTGCTGCCTCCTGAAGGGGAGTCTTAGGGGATGGGGAAACCCTTTGCCCGCCGTCACTGCCGTCACGAGCGGGTTGCCTTGGTTATGCAGGTCTTTTAGGGAAAAGCAGCAACGTGCGTGAGTTGCGCCTTTCCCCATCAGGGTTCCTCTCTCTGTGCTCAGCCTCTGGGATGCTGTGATTGCTATGGGGGCCACCCGGAAAGGACGTGCCCTGGTGAGCCCCCCCTCCACAAAGCGCCCAGAACGGTGAGGAAAATAGAGCCGCGGCCACAGGAAGATCGGCCAAGAGGACGAGCCAGAGAGAAGGCTCAGGAAAGGGGACCCATAACTCTCGGAGGCATCGAGGCCCCGGAGCACCCGGGAGCCGGGCGGGACGTCAGGCATCATGTGGTCTTCTCAGAGACGGCCACTTTTCACGTGTCCCAAAGGAGGGGTCTGGTCTGGTGGCTTCTCCCCAGAGATTTCACTAGAGTTCGGCCCGTAACGAAGCAGGAACTCCTTCAAGAATTTCCTTGACGAGATCACCTAGATGCGGTTTGCATCCCTCCATTGCCCGGGAACCTGCAAACCCCAACGTTCCCCAGCCCTGTTTTGGGCAGCTCTAATTCTAAGAAAGTTTTCTCTTGATATGGCGTAGAGGGCAGAACACTGGGCTTGGAGTCAGAAGGACCTGGGTTCTAATCCTGTCTCAGACCCATAGAAGCTCTGTGACCCTGGGAGAGTTCCTGAATATCGAGAAGCCCCCGTTTTCCTCCTGTGTAAAATGAAGAGACTGGACTCTAGGACCAATAAGGCCCTTCCCAGCTTTAAGTGGGCCTTTCTTCAACTCCTAATGCTGGCCTTTGGGCCAACGAACGGAATCCTTTCAAGTGCCCTGAAATACTTTGCAGCCCTCTTAGGACTTCTTGTAAATCCTCACCTTCCATCTTATAATCAAAACTGGTTTTGATAAGAGTGGTGAGGGCTGGGCCATGGGGGTGTCGTGACTTGCCCAGGGTCACTCAGCTAGGAAATATCTGAGGCTAGATTTGGGCCAGGACCTCCCACCTCTGGGCCTTGCTCTCCATTAGCAGAGCCACCCAGCTGCCCCCTTCTCTTGGGATCTTTTAAATACTTGAAATTAATCTCAGAGTCACCATTCTTCAAGCAATTCCACATTCATCTAATTCTGTTGCCTTTGACCCCATCAGACTCTCTTCATCAGCCTTGTCCAATGCTTGGCGGAAATCCAGGCGTCCCCTCTCTCCTCCCCTCCCTGCCCAAAGGCTCTACTTCCCCTTAGTATTCGGCCTTCCTCCCTTAGAAAGTAAGCGCCCGCCCCGAGGGCACGACTGGTTTTTACTTTCTGTCTCTCCGCCTCGCCTCCATGTGCTGAATAATCCTGTCAAAAATGGAAAAGTTGGGCCCAGAGATGGGAGGTCCTGTGTTCAGATCTGGCCTCAGACACTTTCTAGCTGTGTGACCCTGGGCAAGTCACTTGACCCCAGTCATGTCTGTCTTAGAACTGAAACCAAGCCAGAAGGTAAGGAAGACACACACAGAAAGATTCTGACACGAGCCGTCCTTGGGGCACCCACACTTCCTTTTAGTGACGGATCGCCCTTCTCCATTGTTGGGGGGTTTCCTGGCTAGGATCCTGGAGGGCTTTGCCATTTCCTTCTCCAGCTCATTTTCCAGATAAAGAAAGGGAGGCAAACAGGGGGAAGTGACTGGCCCAGAGTCACACAGCAGGAAGTTCCTGAGGCCACCCAGCGGCCATCTCTTCCCAAACGCCCACCACCCGCCCTTTCATAAGGCGTTCTCGGATTGTGCTATAACTGAAGTCCCGGAGATAGCTGGAATCTGGCCTTCCTGCCCATTTTCCCTCACTAAGCTTTGTTTCCTCTTGGTTTTCCCAGCAAACTAGTGCTCTGGACGGACCAGAGAGCCGTCACTGTCCAGTTCACTCGATCCATCGGTCACTGTCTGGTAAACCCTACTACGTGCCAGCCACTGACCACGGGGGGGGGGGGGCAAAAAAGGAGGCGAACCAGTCCCGCCCTCAGGAAGTTCGCCATCTAAGACAGAACTGGCCTCGGGGGGAGCCTCGCTCGGGCCTCTCGTTCCGAGTCTTAGGCCTCTTCCTAGGGGAGTGCGAGACCCCCGCTGGTTCCACTGGGCCTGGGCGTCTCGGTTCTTTGCCCTGGGCCCCGAGGGTCCCGTCTGGCTCCTGCCTTCCAGAATCCCTCCCCTGGCCTCCGGGCCATCCTGCAGCGAGGCCGAGCCCATTCCTGGGCCTGCTCTTCAAGGGAAGCTCAGCCTTAGGGCCTGTCCTTAGCCCAGTGTCTGGCACACAGCAAACACTTCGACGTGGGTGTCATCTGAGCCTCCACATGGGCAGTACTAGCAGGGGAGCCAGAGAGGAAACTGAGGCCCAGAGCCCTTAGGGCTGATCCCTTCCCAGCGAGGGTCAGAAAGCCGTCCCTTGGGGGGCAGCTGCCCCCGCGCCCGCCCCCCGGCCCCCCACGCCGGCCCGGCCCAACACGCTCTCTACGTATCTTTTTCTTTTGTTGGTTGAAGTTGTCAATGATCACACCGATAAAGAGATTCAGGGTGAAGAAAGATCCGAAGATGATGAAGATGACGAAGTAGAGGTACATGTACAGGTTGTACTCCCACTGCGGCTGCTCTTCACACTGCAAGGGAGAGACAGAGAGTGGCCCAAGGCACGGAGCCGGGACACGAGGACCCCAACATCCTCTGAGCCCCAAAGGGCAAGAAGCAAGGTGGGAGGGCAGAGTGAGAGAGCTCTTCTGGAGGGCCGGCTTAGCGGCAGGGAGGAAGAGGAGGAGGAGGAGGAGGAAGAGGAGGAGGAGGAAGAGGAGGAGAAGGTTTTAGCATTTAGATAAAACCTACTACATTCTAGNAGAAGAGGAAGAGGAGGAGGAGGAGAAGGAGGAGGAGGAGGAAGAGTAGTAGTAGGAGGAGGAGGAGGAAGAGGAGGAGGAGGAAGAGAAGGAGGAAGAGAAGGAGGAGGAGGAAGAGAAGGAGGAGGAGGAGGAAGAAGAGGAAGAGGAGGAGGAGGAGAAGGAGGAGGAGGAGGAAGAGTAGTAGTAGGAGGAGGAGGAGGAAGAGGAGGAGGAGGAAGAGAAGGAGGAAGAGAAGGAGGAGGAGGAAGAGAAGGAGGAGGAGGAGGAAGAAGAGGAAGAGGAGGAGGAGGAGAAGGAGGAGGAGGAGGAAGAGTAGTAGTAGGAGGAGGAGGAGGAAGAGGAGGAGGAGGAAGAGAAGGAGGAAGAGAAGGAGGAGGAGGAAGAGAAGGAGGAGGAGGAGGAAGAAGAGGAAGAGGAGGAGGAGGAGAAGGAGGAGGAGGAGGAAGAGTAGTAGTAGGAGGAGGAGGAGGGAGCTGTTGGGGCCAAAGAGGAGGCACATGTGGGACCAGGGACAGGTGACAATCAGCATCTCACCTCCCACCTCCAAGCCTTTGCTCAGGCTGGCCTCTGTAGCTGGAATGTATTTCCTCCTTGTCTCTAAGTTTCAGAATCTCGAGCTTCCTTCCAAACCCAGCACATGCCACTTAAACGAAGCCTCCCCCGAACCCCACAGCTGCTAGTGCCTCTCCTGAAATGACTCGGTATCTACTTTGTCAATAATTCCAGTTTACTCAAGTGAATATTGTTTCCCCTGCTTTGTTTCTGCCTTCGCAGCCCCGGGTCCTAGCGGAAGGCTCAGCACATAGTAGGCGTTTCGTGAATGGCTCTGATTGACTGGGCTGGAGGAAGGGAGGGAGGCTGCGGGGGCAGGAAGGGGAACGGGGTGCGCCTGGGGGCGGAGGGTGGATTTGTCGTGGGGAACGTGTCTGGCATAAGGACGTGTGGGCTGAGGAAGGCTCTGGGAGAACCCAGACAGAAATGGAGACATGATGGAGGCAGAGAGGGAGACGCGTCGGGGGGCTTCGGGGTCCCCAAAACAAACAGGGCCTTTGGGGAGCTGCTGGCATTCTCGGTCTTGGGCAGCCGTGCTGCGCCCCTCGTCCCGGGCTCCCCCTCTTGGCACGGTGCCCGGCACACGCACCCATGGAGAGGAGGGCAGATGCTGCACCTCCCCCGCCCGCCTTCTCCCCATCTTTAAGATGGGGGTCCCTGAACACGCACGTTCCCTCGTGGGATCCCGGGGAGAGTCGGGCTCCTGGTGCCGGGCTGACACAGAGGCCGGACCGCACTCACCCCTCTGGAGTCCACGGCGGCGTACATGATGTCCATCCAGCCCTTGAAGGTTGCCTGCGAGGGAACAAGCGTTAGGGAAGCTGCTCAGGCTTGCGTCTGGCCCGAGAAAGCCGTTTTTAGAAGAGGGGGGCCGGCCTGGGGGGCAGAACGGAAGCAGCCTGGCATCCCGAGCCACGCGGGCTCCCCTCTGGGAGCTCCTCGAGCTTAGGGGCCGCCTTTCCGCCTCTCCGCCTGTCCCGGATGTTCGGCCTCTCACACAGCAGGCGCTTAATAAATGCTCATTGACGACGAGACCTTGGGCAGGTCACCAGCTCTGCGTGTGTCTGCGGAGGCCTTTGAACTCAGGGCTCCTGGCCCCCAGCTCCAGGGTTCTGCCCCCCCCCCCCACGTCGTGGCACTGAAGATTAGCAAACTGGAGTCCGTCTCTTCGCAGAGCTCCGGGTTCAGGTCCTGGAGCTGAGCAGAGGCAGGCTGAGCCCTCCTTGCCGTGAAAGCCTCTTGGAAGTCCTCCCTCCCATGGGGGCGGGGGATAGAGTGCTGGGTTCGAATTTAATCACTGACGCTGTGTAAGTGCTTTATGGTTATTATCTCATTCGATCCTCACAAAAACCCTGGCAGGGAGCTACTAAGATGCTCCCCATTTTACATTCAAGGAAACGGAGGCAAACAGGTTAAGTGACGTGTTGAGGATCATACACGGCTAGTAAGTGTCTGAGCAGGCCTAGAGACAGGAGGTCCTGGGTTCAAATCCAGCCTCAGGCACTTCCCAGCTGGGTGACCCTGGACAAGTCACTTGACCCCCATGGCCCACCCTGACCACTCTTCTGCCTTGGAGTCAGTACACAGAAGTGAAAGGTTTTTAAAAAAAAAAGTAAGTGTCTGAGGCCAAATTTGAACTCGGGTCTTCTGAGTCCAGGCCAGCGCTCTCTCCTGCACTTCTAGCTTTCTACCTTTATGTCATTATTTCTTACGTGACCTTAAGCTCTGGGGGGGTCGGGAATCCTCTCTCAGACCCGGCACCTTCTCCGCCAGGAGCACAGCTCTCTGCTAACCGAACAAGTGAATGAATGAATGCAGGAATGAATGCAGGAATGAACGCAGGAATGAACGAATCACCCCGTCCTGGGCTTCATCTATCCAATGTGGAGAATAGGAATAACATACTTTGGAAACAGAAAAAGGGCCAGAAGGGCAGGACCAGCTTCCATTTCCTGAAGGGCACGTTTGCTCCAGTCTGACATGGGAATTGCTCCGGAACCTTCGGAGGCGGGCAGGGGAGAGGCACGATTCCCACGGAAAGCGGGGCAGGCGGAGGCTCAGGAGACCAAGTGACTGGCCCAAGGCCACGCAGCTACAAAGAGGTAAGCTTAGGGGCTCCCAAAGGTTCGCAGGACGTGCGTTCGGGTACTAAAGGAGGTCCCTTTACAGAGGCCAAGACTGAGGCTCAGAGAGGGTAAAGGACTCCCCCGTGGGCAGCACAGAAGCTGAATTTGAACCCACATCTCTCTGGGTTCTGAGTCCATAAATGTTCTCATCTCATCACAAAAATGCGCTTTCTTTCGGACCAGACCTTCGAGTCGTGCCCGGGAAGGGGTCACCCAAGCCCACGATGTGTTTAGCAGCTTCAGGGACCTCATCCGGGCGCAGAGCACGGACGGACCGAGGTTGGGGTCGAACCTTCGCGCTGCCCCTTACTTAGTACCAAGTCCAAGATGGAAGGCGAGGCCTTAAAGACCCAACAGCAAACCCAACCACAAAAGCACCCCCGGAAGCAGGATCTGGGTTCTGGCTGACCTCCTGCCCAGTTTTCAAGGTCGGCCACTCATCCTGCGTTCACTGAAGCAGTTACGCATCCAGAGCGCTCAAAGCGTGCTTTGCTCCCCGAAAGTCTGGACTTCGACCCTTTCACGGAAGGGACAAGACTGCTTCCTAGGCTGACACCCCAAGACCGGGCAGAGGGGCTCGCTTAAACGGCGGCTGGTCCTCCTCCACCAGAGGGAGGCCGGCAGCATCCCTGGTGCGCTCGGCGTCCTCTCTACATGGGAGTCGTGTCTACTCTTTGGACTCTGTTAGAACCTCCAAAGCAGCCCTTCTACTGGGTGGAGACAGCAGGCCGGCCAGTCACTGGGATGACGGACTGATGGCCTGGACACTTCTTTCTTTTTCTTTTTAATGTTTTTAATAAGCCCTCACCTTCCGTCTTGGAGTCAATCCTGTGTATTAGCTCCAAGGCAGAAGAGTGGTCAGGGTAGGCCATGGGGGTCAAGTGACTTGGCCAGGGTCACCCAGCTGGGAAGTGTCTGAGGCCAGATTGGAACCCAGGACCTCCCGTCTCTATCCACTGAGCTTTCCAGCTGCCCCCTCTGGACACTTCTCTCAACCTGCCTTCATTATGCTACTGGTAGGGAAAGCAGAACCTGAGAACTCTCCAAGGTGCTGAAAGTGCCTGAGGGGCCTGATGCTCCCTATGGCTCCAGTCATCCTCGCCCCCTTCCCACAGTGTGGCTGGTGTGGCAGCGGGAGACTCACCACTTGCAGCAAGGCCAAGTAACCGGCTCCCACGTTGTCAAAGTTGACCTTCACCTTGATCCAGTACAGCTCCCCAGTGACGTTGTACAGCTCGCACTCGCTTTTGTTGTTCACGAAGGTGTAGTTGAGGGGTAAGTCCCCCTCGGTTTGGTTGATGCACCTGCCGAACTTCCCCGCGAAGAGGTTCACCCCCATGATGCTGAAGATGAGCCAGAAGATGAGGCAGACGAGCAGGACGTTCATGATGGACGGGATGGCACCCACCAGGGCATTCACCACCACCTCAGGGACGCACAAACACAAGCCCCAGTTACTGTAAAGTCTCGGAAGTGACTTCCCTGGGCACCCCTTTGGATGATCTGGGGAAAACCCACAGATGACCCACTGGAGATAATACGGGAGGGAGGCTCCCCTTTTTCTCTACAGGGGTGGGGACGTGGGAAAAGGGCTCAGAAGCCCGAGTCCCCCCCGGACTCTCAGCTCGGACCCTCAGGAAGACACGTGCCCTCTAAACTCCCGGGGAAACGTCCCACCCAGATTCTGGGGAAGAGGCGTCTCGCCCAAGCTCGAGGGGAGACATGCGCCCCCCAGTCTGCAGGGAAGACTGATCTTGTTCAAACACTGGGAGAAAAGTAGCCTTTCTAAGCTCCGGTGGGAGAAACCGCCCCCCAAAACTCTAGAGCAGTGATGGGCAAACTTTTGAAAGAGGGGCCAAAGGAGAGGAAAGCTCCTCTGTCAGTTTGTTTCTAAGACAGCTCTTTTGAAGTTTCATCGAATCGTATCCTACTCGTTGTGTTCCTCAGATTAGGAATCATGTCACACAGCTGGCAGAAGAGAACATTTCAGGGGGCCGCGTCTGTAGTTTGCCCATCACTGCTCTGAGGAATGATGAAATCACAGTCCAGAGCCGTCAGGGACGTCATTAGAGACGAGGGGCATCTCGTCCCATATATACGAGAGCTGAGAACAACTTCCCCTTCCAAATGCCCAACAAATGTACGATCAATCTGTCCTCTGGACTCTCCCATGAGGGGTGTCTAACACGTCTCCAGGCAGCCTGTCCCACCGCTTTGGGGTGGCCCTAATGATTAGAATTTGACTCTGCAGCTGGCCTAAATCTACGCTACTCTCAGGATGGAGCAAATCCAAATCCTCGTGTTGAAGATCCTTCAGGACCTCGGAGAGGGCCATTAGGGGGCTCCAAGTCCTCTCTTTCACAGGCTGAGCACCCACTTCCTTCACGCTGTCTTTCTAGTCATGGCCTCGAGGTCCTTCACCTCTCTGGTTTGTATTCTCTGGAAACTCATCTAAGTTCTTCCTAGATTGTGCAGCCCAGAACTGAACTCGATTCCTGGCTGTGGTCTGTCCTGGGCAGGGGCAGAGGGCAGAGGGGCTCCCACTTCTTTCAGAGTTCCGTGTCTCTTACTAAAGCCCTGCGGCCGTGTTGGCAAACCTATGGCATGGGGGCCAGAGGGGGCTGCTCCCTCCCCCTCTCCACATGCACCTGAGGACATTCCTCACTCCACCGCCCCTCTGCTCAGCAGCCCGACGGGAGCGCTTGCTCCCACTCCTGTCTGAAGTAAGGTGGGAGGCTCACACGTGGTGTGAGGGTTGCAGTTTGGGCACTCAGTCTCTAAAAGGTTTGCCATTACCACAGAGGGTCTTAGATTCTTTGTCTGCCAAATTAAGCTTGTGGTCCACTAAACACTCCAGATCTTTTGAGATAAATTGTCTAGCCCTCCTTCCCCTGCCATATTCCCATGAGGTTGATGGCTTTTTTTTTATTTATCTATAATATTTTTCTAGGGTTAATGAGATTGACTTTTTGAACCCAAGTGAAAACTTTTACTTTTCTCTTTCTTCTGAATCTATGATTTCAATAGCATGGAGGACTCCCTATAAGGAAACTTGCTCTAAAAATACAGATCAGTAGCTTCTCTGCAACCTATGCTCTGAGAGTTGGCAGACATCCTGAAAAATGACATGTTTAGGGTCACCTGGCTAGAATGTGTCAAAGGTCACCCTTGAACTCATATCTTCCTGACTCCAAATCAGGGGTCCACTATGCCTGCTGCCTCTCATTTTCCTCATTAAACTTATTACATTTAGCCCAATGTACTGGCTTCTCTTATTTTTTCTGACTCAGTCATTAAAAGGGAAATATCCTTGCCAAATTAGGGCAGAAAACTCTCTACACTCACATTTGTGCAAGAGTCCTCAAATAGTCTGAAGCTGAAAAAAGGAGAACGAATAAATGAAAAAGCATTCCTCCCTCTCTTCCTGTGTGCCAGGCACTGAACAGAGCAGCTCCAATCTGGGGAACTTTGGGACGGTGGCAGGATTCAGCTCTAAGAGGGCAGCTAAAGTAGCTGAGAAGGGCTTTTGCCACCGGGGTCTTGCGGCAGCTACCTGAGGGGGTTGGAGCTAGAGGGATGGAGCCTCAGTTTACCCCATCACTGCCTCCACACCTGCTCACTCCAAGTTCCAAGATTTCCCCAATGGGAGACAATATACATAAAGCGCTTTGCAAAACGGAAAGTGCTTCAGAAATGCTGGTTGTTATTATCCTTCTTCCCACCGTCTAGATGGTGACTCAGAGGTTAGCAGGGCGCCATGGAAGGAGCAAAGGCTTCGGGATCAGAGGACCTGGGTTGGGACTAAGGTTGCATGTTGGCTTTGCTGGTCCCCTGAAGACACAGCTTAGAGCTGATGCTATGAGGCTATGTGGAAAAAGGGAACACATGAGAGGGTGTCTAGAGTGGCTCTCTGAGGTCCTTCTGTACATATCCTACACTTGGGTACAAACATCAACAAAGAGAGTGGAGCGGGGCAGGTGGTGTTACATAGCAGTTCTGAAAAAGATCTGGGTTTTTTAGTGGACCACAAGCTCACTCATAGTCAGTCATGGGATGGGGCTCCTGAAAATGTGATTTGTGCAGGACCACACCGTTACTTGGTGTTTTGGCAGGACTCAAACCCTGCTCTTCCTGACTCTAAGCCCATTTCTCCACACTTCCTTCTGTCGTTGGGAGGAGGATTGTTGTCACTCATGTCCAGCTCTTCCTAACCCCATTTGGGTTTTGCTGGCAAAGATCCTGGACTGGTTTGCCATCTCCTTCTCCAGTTCATTTTACAGAGGAGGAACCAAGGCAAACAGGGTGAAGTGACTTGTCCAGGGTCACGCAGCTAGGAAGTATCTGAGGCCGGATTTGAACTCAGGAAGAGGCCCAGAGCGCTATCCACTGTGCCGCCTAGCCGACCCATTCAGCACGTCTTACCCTCATGCCTTCGAATCGTGACAGGGCTCTCAGGGGCCTCAGAGCACGGAGCGTCCGCAGTGACTTAATGGGACCCATTTCTGCAAAGCCAAGTGTATTTGCCACAAGGCTTATAAGAGAGACCTGGACAGAGACAAAGAAGAGGGCACGAGGTCAGCACCAGCTCATGCCAACTGGAGCCCATTCCCAGAGAGAGGGCCAACGGCAGGAGGACGGAGCTGAGACGGTGAAGCAAGTGTCTCCCCTGAGCAGAGCTCGCTGGGGAGCGGAGGAGAATGGGGGCAGCCCCGAGCCAAGTCGACACAACCACTCCCCCCCTAGATCTGCCCCCTTAGGGCACAGGAGACTCGGGCTGAAGGAGCTTGGATTGGGGGCCACTTTGGTTTATCCAACGAACCGAGCTGCTTCTTAAAGCCACAACTTAAATAGGAAGCCTTCTACTCTGGGAAGGGGTGCCAGGCGCAAGCAGGACTGAGAAGAACTTCCGAGGTGTCTGGAGCTCTCGTCCCCTCCAGACCCCACTTTCTTTTTCTTTATTAAGGCAGTTTCCTCTCTTCTGGACGGGAGCCCCCACAGGATTCCTTGCTCTGGCCTCGGCCCGTTGACCCATCGGTCATTGCTCGCAGCACCTTTTAATGACAGCAATAATAATGGCGCCGGACGTCCCTAGAGAACTCCCAGATTGCCTGCCGGGGAAGTTCCTGACCCTTCGAAGCAGGCAGGACACCCATCATCAGCCAGCTTTTATAGGGAAGGGAACCGAGGCTCGGAGATGTTAGGAGACTTGTCCAAGATCACGCAGCTCGCCCAGGAAGTGGGGGAGCCGGACCCCGAGCCAGCCCCAGGCGCCCCCTTCTTACAGCTTTACTTGGGACGTGTTGGTGGGCTTGGCAGCCTGGGAAGTGGCGAATGTGCCCATGAGCATTGAGTAAACCCTTGTGCTGGGCCCTGGAGGGCGAGATGCCGAGCTGAGGAGGGCGAGGCCTGCCCTCCTGGAGCTTCTGGTCCCTGGCAGGAAGATGGCCCACGCTGGCCTTGTCTGTCCAAGTCCTCAGGCTGGACAGCTGTGGCGGAGATGCATCCTGGCCGGGAATGAGCTGGCCATCTGGTCTACCCCACTCACTTTATGGATGAGAAAGCCCGGCGCAGAGCCCTGAAGCCACTTGTCCAGGGTCACAAAGCTGGGAAGTTTCAGAAGCAAGATTTGAACTCAGGTCTTCCTGACTCTAGATCCTACGATCAGCCTGCCACACCCCATCGGCACTCAGGTCCTGGGGCGAAGCACCCACCTATAAAGGACTTTCCTCCCACAGGAGGAAGCCTTTTCCCCACATTGTCCCAAAGCAGATGCTGTCACAGGGCGACATCCAAAACTCTAGCAGAATTGGTTTGAGGATTTGGGGACAGGCTGACATCTGGGGAGGAAAATGGGGTCACGAGGAGGATGGATTAGGACCCCCGACACCCCCTTTTCCACTCTCATCGTCTCCTCTCTTCCCTGGAGAGCGCCCTGAGGGCAGGGATGGGCTCTGCTTTTCTCTGTACGCCCAGTCTTGGCACGGTCCTTGGCACGGAGCAGGCACTTAATAAATGCCAGGCGACTACTTATATTTGGAGATACTCTCCAGCACTTAGCAAAGAGCACACAGTAGGTCCTCCATAAATGTCTGCTGCGTCGTCCTACGATGGTGAAAGGATTCGATCCAGAAAGGGGCCATCGTGAGGTCTCTGGAGAGAGCTGCAGCGGACCTCATGGACCGATCCCAGGTCAGGAGCCTCTCTCCAACACAGGGGACCATTCAGCCTTTGTTTAGTGATGGGGAACTCACTACCTCCCACAGCTGTCCATTCTGCTTCTGGATAGCTCTAGTTGTAGAACGCTATTGTTTTGGTGCGGTCCAAGCCTGGTTCCTTTTTCTTTTCTTTTTGTTTCTTTCTTTTTTTAAACCCTCACCTTCCCTCTTAGGATCAATACTGGATAATGGTAAGGAAGAAGAGCGGCAGGGCTAGGCAGTGGGGGGTGAAGTGACTTGTCCAGGGTCACTCAGCTCAGAAGTGTCCGAGGCCCGATTTTCAAGTCTGGTTCTACGTACCTGCTGCACGCTGAGCCTTGTTCTGTCCTCTGGGGTCCAGCAGAAAACCTCGGAGCCCCTTTCTACACCTGCCTGTCCGGTCCAGCTGCTCCTTATAAATGAGGCGGGAGGAAGAGCAGCCCCCGAGGGGTCTCAGACTAGAGCTTCTGCAGGGGGGCTGGACCCCCAGACCCTGCCCTTGTTGGGGTGTGCTGAAGGCGGCAGGGCAGAGCAGGGACAGGGAGGGCACTCACGGCGCCAGGACAGAATCTCTTGCTTTTCCTGGCCTCACACTCCCATCCACCCTCCCAGGCTACAGCTCCTTCCTCCCCTCCCACTCATTGCGGGGGCTGCTACTGGCTGAGCCTGGCGTGCCCGGCCACCTCCCCAGGGCACGTCCCTGGCTGTGCCCAGCACAGCTGCCCAAGCTGCCAGGGTATCCTCAAGGCTGTTATCCCTTGCGAGGTCAGGGCTCCATCGGGGCCTGCCGCTCCTCCCAGTGCAGATGGGGGAGATGGAGGGGGGGAAACGGGAGGGGAGCCGCTGAAGCAAAGCCTGGGCTCTGGCCAGAGATGTGCTGGCAGGGGAGGGCAGCGAGGGAGAGGGCTGACTGGCTTCTTCTGCCATTTGCAAGAAGCCTGATCGTGCCATCCTCAACGAATAAACATTTACTGAGTACCTACTATGTGCTCAGTGCTAGATGGGGGTAGGAGGGGGGGAAGAGCTCTGTTTGTTGTCTGTCCCCTTCTCTGACCCTCCATGGATTCCATCCACTGAAGACTTTCCTGGGCATCCTCTGCTCAGCCATGGCAGCTGCCTGCTCGCTCGCCAATGCAAAAATCTCCCCTTGGCTCTCCCTGCTGGCCAGCCCGTCCGGCGGGCTCGGCAGAATCTCAGCAAGGATGCTCTATGCCAGGGCTGAGGCAGGCGACTCGTCCTCCCCAAGCCTGCCTCCCTCAGGCCTCTGACTAGCAATTCTTAGAGTCCTAGATGGACCTGGAAGGAACCTTTGAGGCCAAGCACCTCCTACTTTGTTTTTTAACCCTCACCTTCCATCTTAGAATCAATACTAAGAATTGGTTCCAAGGCAGAAGAGCAGTAAAGGTTGGGCAATGGCAGTTAAGTGACTTGCCCACGGTCACCCAGCTAGGAAATGTCTGAGGTCAGATTTGAACCCGGGACCTCCCGTCTCCAGGCCTGGAACTCTACCCACTGAACCACCCAGCTGCCCACCTATCGCCTCATTTTAGAGATCAGTAACATGAGGCTGAGAGTGGAGCCCAAGCCCTGCCACCTTGCCTTGGAGCCAGGCTTCCCTCCTCCCTCCTCCCAGCTGTGATCAGCTTCAGCCAGAAGGCCAGCGCTGCCCCCTGTTAGCTCTCCCCTCACACAAGTCCTGCCAGGGCACACAGGCGAACACACTCCTGAGCTGCAGCCACCACCTGCCCTGCCCTCTTGGGCTCTCCCCCTCTCCCGTCTTCCTTCACACACATGGGCTGGCCATGAGGGGCTGCGGGGATGCCTGTCCCCAGCCTTAGCCCTTTGCTGGGCATCAGAGCTTGGCGATGCTTCCCTGTGTCACATGCC
The DNA here is from genome assembly GCF_016433145.1 of Gracilinanus agilis. Classification (NCBI taxonomy): domain Eukaryota; kingdom Metazoa; phylum Chordata; class Mammalia; order Didelphimorphia; family Didelphidae; genus Gracilinanus; species Gracilinanus agilis. Next base: position 14,749,652 of record NC_058130.1, on the reverse strand, counting down.
AGAGCCGAGCGTGTCAAGCTCCTGGCCTCGGGCTTGAGCTGAGCTGACAGCCGGCCTCTCCCTCTGTCTGCCCCGCTTCAGAGGCTTCTCTGTCTGCCTCTCCCGACTCTGATTCTGCGTGTTAACCCTGGCTTTGGTGGTTTGCCTCAGCTGCCTCTACCCGGTGCCACAGGCAGACTCGGGGGGGGGGCACACCTGGGCTTTGTGCTCGGGGCTGCCCATCCTGCCCAGGAGTTTAAGGGTCCTGAGCACGGGAGTCTGCACTGGATGAGCAGGTCTCAGTCCAGCTTTCACGCCCTCCCTCCAGCCTCCCCAGCAGCCCCTGCCCCTTCCCTCTCTGTCCTTCTTTGTCTATGCGCATTATCCCTTACTAGGTTCCTCTCCCCCTTAAGGAATCGGGTTTCTCCTCTCATCTTGCTCTCCATGCTCCCCCCAGGCCAAAGTCTCCTCGTTCCATCTGGGTCCCCCTGCTTTAAGCGATTATTAGCTCCTGCCCCACATCACCCCCTAACCCCCGCCAAGGTCTCCTCACTATCCCGTATCCCAAGTTCGGATGGTCTGCTCCCACCTCCTCTACCTCCAGGATCTCTCTCCAGGGGTCCCAGGGTGGGCCAGACCAGAGACTTGTGATGACATAGATGGTGGCTGGCAGCTTCCATGGAGGCCAACCCTGTTGGGGGAGCCCCTAGATACCCCAATAAAGCAGGCAAGGGGGTAGCTAGAGCTCTGGAGTTGAGAGTGAGGGACCTGGGTTTGAATCCCAGGTTGATCATATACCTGTGTTGTTCACACTATCATGATGCTGGCTGCTGTTTACACTAACATGGTGAATGTTGGTTGTTCACACTAACATGGTGAATGTTGGTTGTTCACACTAACATGATGCTGGCTGCTGATTACACTAACATGGTGAAGGTTGGTTGTACACACTCATGTGGTGAATGTTGGTTGTTCACACTAACATGGTGAGTGTTGGTTGTTCACACTAACATGATACTGGCTGCTGTTCACACTAACATGGTGAATGTTGGTTGTTCACACTAACTATGGTGATTTCTGGTGATTCACACTAACATGATGCTGGCTGCTGTTTACACTAACATGGTGAATGTTGGTTGTTCACACTAACATGGTGATTTCTGGTGATTCACACTAACATGATGCTGGCTGCTGTTCACACTAACATGGTGAATGTTGGTTGTTCACACTAACATGGTGATTTCTGGTGATTTCCACTAACATGATGCTGGCTATTGTTCAAGCTGCTGTGATGCTGGTTGGGCATATATATGTTAACATGGTGATTGCTAGCTCTCTACCATTCACACTGCAGTATCTGACTGGCTCTGTCAGTAGCCTGATTATTGGCTGAGATCACTCTAAGTACCACCAGCCCCTTCAGTGAGTGTGACCCCAATTTGGTTCCCTACAGAGATTCCAGCAAGTTCTGTCCTGCACTGAGCTGGTGGCATCCTCCCACCAAAAGGGGCGTGATAAGCAGTGGCTGCCCAGCTCTTTCCAGAGCCCTCCCTCCCCTGAATCTCTGACTTTGGCTGCTCTACCGGACTAGGGGCACATGCCATTCCTGACCTGGCTTCCTTGTCCTTTCCCTTGTTCCAAATGCAGGCCCATGTTCTAATCCCAGGCGGGTTCCTGTCCAAACATTTGTTCTAACCCCTTGATACTTCTCCATTCATTAACCAGCCAAGCACTGAATAAAAACCTACTGTGTGCCAGGGACTTTCCCCAACAACGGCAATACAAAGACAAGCCCCAAACATCCTTGCCTTCAATCAGCCTGTCAGCCATCATTTTAGTAAGTGTCAGACACTGTGCTACGCTGGAGATATCAAGACAAAACCAAGACAAAACCTCCTCTCCAATAGATCAGTTATTTCAAGTGCCTACTATGTGCTGAGACACAATGACAAAAATAAAACCAGTTGCTGCCTTTCTTTATGTTGCTCACATTCTTTCAGGGGAAATGACGTGTCCACAGAGAAGTGTATGTGGCATCCAGGGGGATCCACCCGAGTTGAGCCTTGGTTCCAACTCTCTGACCCAATCTCAGGCCCAGGTTCTCCCAGAGGGAGTGAGGGGAACCAAGGCAGGCCAACACCCAGGTAGGGAGCATGCAGTCTCAAAAGGATCTTTAGAGTGGGCCATGGTGGCAGATGCCAGGGCCCCGGGCAGGGAGGACCCAGAAGGGATGGAGCCTGTTCAGTGGTGGGGAAAGGACCGCTTCCCACCCCCTCCAGCCCAGCCTCTGCATTCCTTTCTTTCATGACACAGATGAGGAGCTGAAATCTGCCATGTGCTTTTAAGATAATTTCCCTGGAACACAAATTGAGTTGTTTGGGAACAAAACTGATTACAGCAGATTGGGCAATTACTGGGGAGGAAAGTGGGTTTTACCTTGGCAGCCAGCAGGGACCAAGCATCAGGGGCAAGCTCTGCCAGCCGCTCCCTGTCAATACTTACCTCCTCGACAAACACTTTAATTGGCGCTCAGAGACAATGAGGCACGTGAGCCTCCCGCTATCCCCAGACTGGCTCTTTGTGAACCTCCCTCCCAAGCACTAACCTTCCTCTCTGAGCCGACGGAACCAGCGGGACCGTCAGGGAGGGGCTCCGGAGACCCACACGCTGGCATGTGGAGCCTCAGCTCCAGCTGCCCCTAGCACGGGAAGGGCACCACCATGCTTCCCCTCGGCCTCGAGGTGGGCCCTGACTATCCCTCTCCCGCCATCTTGAAAAGGGATGAATCTCAATTTCCTGCACTGAAAACCCTATTTGTGGAATTTTGATGGATAAGAAGCCGTAGGCCATGGAGAGGCAGGACAGTGCTAAGGGCAGAACACTGCAGCTGGGGGCAGGGGACCTGGCTTTGGACTCTGGGGCTGTTACTAGCTGCCCAACCCGAGGCAAGTAATTTAATCAAATAGTGCCTTAGTTTCCTCACCTATGACATGAAGGCGTTGGATCCAGGACTTCTCTGTCTGTCTGTCTGTGTGTCAGCTCTGTCTCTGTCTCTTCCTCCCTCCCTCCTGCCCTTCCTTAGATCTCATTTCCCCCAAATTAGGGGTTGGACTAAATGGTCTCTAAGGTCTATAGCTATGACTTGGTGAATTGCCAAAATTCTGGAGCATATTAAGGAGATGGCTGGGGGGCAGCTGGGTAGCTCAGAGGACGGAGAGCCAGACCCAGAGGTGGGAGGTTCTGGGTTCGAATCTGGCCTCAGATACTTCCTAGCTCTGTGACCCTGGGCAATTCACTTACCCCCCACTGCCTAGCCCTTACCTCTCTTTCTCCCTTTTACTTAGTATTGTTTCTAAGGCAGAAGGCAAGGGCTTAAAAAAAGACTCGGGCTGGCTTCCTCAAGAACAGGTCACACCAGATCAACGACATTTCCTTCTTTGACAGGGGATGCCACCTATTTGGTTTGCCCCCTTTTTAGTGAAACACTTGACAAAGTCGCCAAGAAGTAGATTCAACGATAGCACTGTTGTGTGGATTTGGAACTGACTAAATGTCTAGAATCCAAGAGTAATCATGCTTAGTTTGATGCTAACTTGGAAGGAGTCTCTAGTGGAGTGCCCTAGGGATCTACACTCAGCCTTACTTAGCAATGACTCAGGTAAAGGCAGAGATGATATTCTGATCACATTTCCAAATGGTGCACAATTGAGAGGGATAAATAACTCTGGCTGGCAGTTAGGATTCAGAAAGCTATCTTGGCAGATTAGCAGAGTGGGCTGTATATAAGACAAAATTAATAGGGCTAAATGTAAAATCTTGTACTTGGGTTAGAAAAAAATCTAATACAAGACGGGAGAAGTGTGGATCAAAATAACTCATCTTGAAAAAGATCTGGGTGTATTAGTGGACCACAAGTTCATTCTGAGTCAATGGTGTGATACAGCAGCCAAGAATGCTGAAGTGATTATAGGCCGTGTTAAGAGAAGCCTACGTCTCTGGCTGGACAGACCACTCTGGGAGCCCACGTTCAAGGAGGACAGATATAAGGATGTGGCCCTCCAGAAGAGGGCACCTAGGATAGATAGTGACTGGTCTGGAGACCAAGTCCTGTGAAGAGAACCTGTTAAAGGTCTGTCAAACGGAGAAGTGAGGACTTAGACTTTTTCTGCTTAGAGGTCAGAGTCAAAAGCAAAGAATGGAAGCTACAAAAAGGCAAATTCAGACTTTTAGAAGAAAAAAAACATCTCCGGTGGAATGGAACATGGGGGCTTCTCACTGAAGGACTTCAAGCGAAAGCAAGGGCTCTGATGGGGCAGGCTATTCTAATGCATTTGGACATCATATCTAGGCTGCTGCAGGCCAGAGGAGTCACTCATCAAACCCCATCCTCTCTCCCTCAATGTCAAGGGTCTGAATTCACCCAACAAGGAAACATAGATGTCCCTCAGTGTCCAACTTGGAAATGATTCCAGGGGTTGCTCCCTAGATATAGGAGGCAACCTCCGGGCTCGTGGGAAGGCTTGCTTTCCCCCCTTTGGTAGCCATAGCTTTTGTAATGGGGCTGGAGGAAGGTGTAGGGACCGGGCCCCACGCTAGGGGGATGAGATCAGAGCCGCGGGGACGCATTGGGGCGCTAACAGTGGATGTAGCTACCATGCCTCAACTCAGAAAGGGCCATCCTTACATGGTGCTTGAGACACTCAGCCAGAATGATGGATTTAGAGCTGGGAGGGACCTTCGAGGACATCTAGTCTCACCCCCTCAGTTATTTACAGATGAGGGAACTGAGGCCCAAAGGACGATTATTAAGGCTAAGCCACTTGCCCAGAGTCACATAGCTAGCCACCCTGGGAGGCAGGATTTGAACCCACGTCATCTGACTGCAGTGCGCTTTCCGCTATGTGCTCGGTGATCCCTGCCCCTGTCGCCGTGTCTGGCACGCACTTCCCATGACTTTGGACCTTCTAAGCCTGGGCTCAGTTAACGACTTCCTGCGGAGCCGCCTGGATCCGCTGTCTTTGGGGGCTCCCGGCTCTGATGCTGGCCCATGTCTTGTTTATCCACTTGGATATCTCTTTGGAGCTTTTGTTCTCAGACTCAATTCCCAACTTCCTGCCCATCCCTCTGGATCCATCCCAGGCCTTGTGGACTCCTGGCTGGCCCCGGGTCTGGCTCTCTGTTTATCTGCTTGGATCTCGGGTTGGACCGTGCTCTTTGCTTCCGGTGAACCTGCTGATGGCTGCTGCTGTCTCGCCAGCCCCATTTCCCTCGTCCTTTCTCTTGGGAAGAGGGAGCCCGACAGCTCGTGGCATCACAATAGGGGGATGCTGAACGGGTGAAGCTTTATGGGCAGAATCGAACACCATGAGAGATGGTGAAGGAGACATTTTTGGGTGGGGGGAGCCTCTCATGCCACATATGCCAAGCAGGTGGCCAAAGCTTACCCCCTCTTTGGCCACTGCATCAGCCCTCGTTCTACCCTGATTCCTTCCCACTTTCCTCCTCGTACAAATCCCAGATCTGTGTGAGACCCAACCATTGCACTCCAAGTCTGGGCCAGGGTGTGTGTGTAAGGCCTGTGGAGCAGAGGCGGAGGGCTGGCAGGGTGCTGTGTGCAAAGCTTCCTTCCTATGACAGTGCACACACGAAGACGTGTAGGAGGCTGGGACAAGGGTGATGGTAATAAAAGGAGCGAGGGTCAGGGGTGTGACTCTGGCCAAGTCACTTAACCCCCATTGCCTCGTCCTGGCCACTCCTCTGCCTTGGAACCAATCATTTCTAAGACAGAAGGTAGAATTTAAGATTTAAATCTAAACCAGTGATTCCCAAAGTGGGTGCCACCGCCCCCTGGTGGGTGCTGCAGAGATCCAGGAGGGCGGTGGTAGCCACAGGGGCATTTATCTTTCCTATTAATTGTTATTAAAATTTTAAAAAATTAACTTCCAGGAGGCTAAGTAATATTTTTTCTAGAAAGGGGGCAGGAGGCCAAAAAAGTTTGGGAACTTGATCTAAAGAAATTATATAAAAATTTAAAAAAAGCAATGGGGGGGCAGCTGGGTAGCTCAGTGGAGTGAGAGTCAGGCCTAGAGACAGGAGGTCCTGGGTTCAAACCTGGCCTCAGACACTTCCCAGCCGTGTGACCCTGGGCAAGTCACTTGACCCCCATGGCCCACCCTTACCAGTCTTCCACCTATGAGCTAATTCACAGAAGTTAAGGGTTTAAAACAAAAACAAAACAAAAAGCAATGAGGGTCACTGGAGCAGTGAGGGCCACTGCAAGTCACCGTGGAGTTGTTAACGATGATGGTGAGAGTGAGGCTGTGATGATGGTGTTCACAAGAGTGAGCCTCAGGGTAAGGAGGGCGACAACCTTGGCGGTGTCGGTGCTGGTGATGTGGGGAAGGGAGCGGCGAAGATGGCGCCGCCGGTGCTGATAGCACGGGTGACTGGGAGCTGCTGGGGACAGGGTTAGTGCCGTGATCCCAACGTGGGCGCCACCGCCCCCTGGTGGGTGCTGCAGTGATCGGGGAGGCGGTGATGGCAGCACTTTTTTTGTATTACATTCCATTCTGAGTTCAATAAATTGTTTCATAATTTCCAGGGGGAGCGAAGTCATATTTTTCTGGAAAGGGGGCGGTAGGTGGGCCAAAAACATTTGGGAACCCCTGGGTTAGGGGGGTGGTGGTGATGACGGCGGGGGTGACCAGGGGCGACAGGAAGGGCACCGACGGCACTCATCAAGATGGCTACAACGGAGACTACGGCCATGGTGGGGCGGCACGAATGACGATGGCGGTGAAGGCCAAGGCCTCGTAATGGTGCCAGTGGGTGCAAAGGTGCCAGGGAGGAGGCTCGCTGGCGGGTGGCAACGGGAACGACAATGTAGTGTTAGGGCCGCCGGAGATGATGGTGACGACGGTGGGAGCAGCTGGGCCAGCAGTGATGAAGGGGACCCAGCTGAGATAATGGCAGCGATGGTGACTACACGATGGGGATGATGGTGGTGACGACAGCTATTAGGCTGGTGACGGTGGCACTAATGGGGAAGGCAGCGACCCAACCAATAAGCACTTAACAAATATTATTTTCCTTTATCTTTAGGGCGCCCCTGGAAGGTAGCTGCTCGTATTATTTCCATTTTGTAGATGAATAAACGGAGGCGCGCCACTTGCCTGGGGTCCCCCAGCCAGGCAAGATTCAAGTACAAGTACTAAACTCTGTGCACTGGACTACCTCGCTGCCTGGGGCAAATGAAAACGTCTACTCTTCCCTTTCCCAAGGGGACAGAATTCCCTAAAATGTTTCCGGACTGTCTGGTGTCCTCACTACCCGCCCTCCTTCCTGGCGGCCTCAAACACGCCGAGAAAAGACCCGTTTTATCAGTGCCTGCGACGCGAGCCGAAGCTGAGAGGGCCCTGTGAAAGGAAGACCTCTTGCTCCGTTCTTGGGGAGCCCTCCTGACTCTCGGGGTGACCCTGGGCAAAATGATCCCCTGCCTAAGCCGCCATTTCCTCCTCTGTGAAATAGGGTTAATCACGCCTGTTCTCGATGGTATCCGATGGGGCTCGTAGGGGGGAACATCTGGCAACCACAAAACCCCATCCAGATGTGTGGTGCGCGGCGCGCGGCGAGCAGGGATTGTCTCTTAATGGTTCTTAGTCACGGCACGAGGAGACGCACAGAATGGAAGGCCAGATGTCACCGGCTGCTGTCTCTGTCTCGTCTCCTCGTGCCAAGTCCCCCGAGCTGGCCTCACAGAGCTGCTTCGGAGGGCTCAGTTGATTCCCACCCTGGACGCTCTGACAGATGCTATTGGGGTTCTCAAGGGTCCAGCTGTCTCACCCCTCAAGTGACCCCACATCCTCCCTCTTTTGATCTTTGCTTTTTAAAAAAATTTAAACCCTCACCTTCTGTCTTAGAATTAAATCAATGCTGTGTATGGGCTCCAAGGCAGAAGAGTGGTCAGGGCTGGGCCAATGGGGGTCAAGTGACTTGCCCAGGGTCACCCAGCTGGGAAGTGTCTGAGGTCAGATTTGAACCCAGGACCTCCTGTCTCTAGGCCTGACTCTCCGTCCACTGAGCCACCCAGCTGCCCTGCTCTCTGCTTTTCTAATCTTGCCCTCTGGTACTGGGGGTCAGCCTTCCCTACCTTTCTAGTCTGGTGTGCCGCCGCGGCTCCCCGGCAGGTGCCTTCATTATAGACAAAGGACCATTTTCCCAGAGTCTCTCATTCTGCTCCCCCTCCCCCCGCCCATGGCTCGTGCCAGGCCCCTTCCTGAAATACCCTCCCACTCTGCGGTCCTGATCATCTATCTGGCAGGACCCGCCTTGAGACCTCCCTACAGAGAGCATCTTCCGTGGCTCGTTTCAGCCCACGAGGACCTCCTCCACGGCCTGCCTTCCTGCAGCACTCACAGGCTGTGCCAGGCCCTCTCAGGCTCGGTAGCCCCCAAAGGCTCCCCAGCTTTGTTCTCTGACCGTTCTGTACAGGTACGGCTCGTCCCCCTCTGAAAGCCGGCCCAGGAGTGCTTTCCCTTTGCCTTTCTCTCCCTACGTGCACGGGCTCAGCACGCGTCTGGGGACGGGGAAAGCATTTACTGACCTCTTCTACCCACAACGTTCAGCAACTTCCTCGTCTCCATGGATCCCGTGGAGCTCCCGTCCCGTCCCACCCCATCCCACCCCACCCATGCCATCCCATCTATCCCATTCCTCCCTCTCTAAGCCAATTCCTAAAACTGTAAATGCTCTTTGGGGAGAAAGCGTGATTTCTGGCTTAAGTTGGGAGATGGGGGAGGAGCAGAGTAGGGCCACAGGGTCAAAGGCCATCTAGACCAATCTTCTCATTTTTCAGATGGGGAAATCAAGGCACGGGGAGGTTAAAGCACTTCCTGAAGGTCATGCCGGTAAGCATCAGGGTAGAATTTGAAGTCAAGTTACCGAGGTAAGTCTGAGGCCTTCACTGTACCTGAGTTCTGCCTACCAGACACAGAACGGCACCCGGGGACGCTGCTCTACAGCGGTGGGGAGACGTTTTGGGCTCCGGATTACTTATCAGCTCTCGGTATTTCTGGATCATTCCACGGGACTCTGCCTTGGCCAGCCCAGACGGAGGCGCTAGTCCCGCCGGGGGCCCGCATTTAGAGGGGACGTCGACAAACTAAAGGGAGCGCCTGGAGTGGGGGCAGCTCCCAGCTCGGTGACGTCTGCACGGCGCCTCCTGCGTGCTTGGCGCTGGGCTAAGAGCTCCACAAGGACGAGCTCGTGTGACCCTCCCGAGCGCCGGGTCATTATCGGACGAGGCAGACAGAAGTGACTTGCCCAGGGCCCCACAGCTAGCAGGTGTGTCTGAGGCCGGATGGGCCCTCGGGTGATACATAGAACAATCTCCCAGCAAGGGACGACTCACGCCCCTTCCACAGTATCCCCGAGAGCCGTCCAGCCAGCATCTGCTCTTCTACCCCATCGATGGGGAGCCCATCCGGGGAAGGCCATTCTGGGAAGCAGAATGAGGCCTTTTCTGCCTGGTCCAAGTGGGCAAACTCAGAGCAAAGGCTGGAAGTTCTAAGGGGGCGGGTTTCGGTCCAATATGAGCACACGTTTCCGGAACCAGGAGACAGATGTCTAGAATTCGGTGGGACATGCTAAGACTTCTCAGGAGAATGGGATCCCTCGGGGGGTCTCTGGGGTGCTTAAGAGGGGGCTGGTGGCCACGTGGCAGGGACGTCGCGGAAGGGATCTGGGCTTTGGGTCAAGGCCCGGCCCATGCTCAGACCCTCCGAGGAGTGGCTCCGGCGCCTGAGGGGGGCGGGGCTGGAGGGGGTGCCCCGTGGGAAGAAGGTTCCCGAGACCTGCCCCGACCCTTCCCCCCCCCCCCCGGGCCCGGCCCGCACTCACGTCCACGATGAGGAAGTCCAGCCAGCACCAGGCGTTGGTGAAATACTTCTTGAAGCCGTAGGCCACCCACTTGAGCAGCATCTCCAGGACGAAGATGTAGGTGAACATCTTGTCGGCGTACTCCAGCAGCACCTTGATGGTCCGGCGCTCCTCCAGGTAGATGTCCTCGAAGGCCTGCAAGCAGGAGGGGCCGAGGCTGAGGCGGCCTGCCCGAGAGCACGAGGGGGCTGGCCGGCTCTGGGGGCCTCTGAACGGGGGAGGCCGAGTTAGACGGCTCTTTGGGCTCCGTTCGAAGGTTTGGGGCGGCTCCATCCTTGGCCTGCTTCGAGGCTCAGCCTCCAGGCGTCCTTCGTGATCCTCCCCGCAGCAAGGAAGCCGCGTTTTGTTGGCTCAGCCCAGCAGTCGCCTCTGCGCTGTGGCCCGAGGCCTGGCGGGAGCGGCCGCTTGGGAAGGCCTGGAACGCTGAGCTCTAAGCTTCCCTGTTTGGGGGGGCTCCCGCCCCGCTCCTCGCCCCTCCGAGGGGGGCTTCCGCCGCCCTGGCCGCCAGCCCGCCTCCCTGGGCGCCCCCGAGCCGGCCCCCCTGGGCGCCCCCGAGCCGGCCCCCCTGGGCGCCCCCGAGCCGGCCCCCCTGGGCGCCCCCCAGCCGGCCCCCCTGGGCGCCCCCCC
>NC_058130.1:14692455-14729257 GCF_016433145.1 Gracilinanus agilis | reverse complement strand
TCCTTCCTTCCTTCCTTCCTTCCTTCCTTTTCTTCCTTCCTTCCTTCCTTCCTTCCTTTTTCTTCCTTCCTTCCTTCCTTCCTTCCTTCCTTCCTTCCTTCCTTCCTTCCTTCCTTCCTTCCTTCCTTCCTTCCTTTTTAAACCCTTCCCTTCCATCTTAGGATCAACACCAGATGCTGGTTCCAAGGCAGAACAGTAAGGGCCAGGCAATGGGGGTTAAATAACTTGCCCAGGGTCACCCAGCTAGGAAATATCTGAGGCTAGATTTGAACCCAGGACCTCTTGCCTCCAGGCCTGGTTCTCAATCCACTGCACATCCATCTCTCCTTTTTTCAATCCAATCCAACAAATAAATATTTATTCAGCACCTGCTAGAAGTCAGGCCACAGAAAGATGCTGGAGACGCAAAGATGGAAATCAAGGCTGTGCGGGGCTTTCAGTCTGGTGGGGGGAGGATTACAGGGGTGCCCAGCTCGAGCAAGCATTTATTAAGTACCTGCTGTGTATCAGTCACTGTGCTGTGGGTAGGGGAACGGGAAACGGCGCCTGCCCTCCAGGATATTGCAGTCTGCTGGTAGGACAAAGGATGGAGGAGCAGGAAGAGGCCAGGAAGCAGAAGGCAGGGGGAGATCCTGTAGCGAGGGGGGGGGGGAAGGGGCTTGTGCAGAGCTGGCCAGGGGGCTCCGGCTTTGGAGGGACCAAGGGGAGGTGGGAGAGGGTTCCTGCATGAATCATTGCTGTAAGGCCAGAAACTGTGCCCCAACCCTTGGTCCAGTGCCTGGCACAGGACAGGAAGGGGATAAAGACTTCATGATGCATCGATGGTGGCCTCAGAACCAGGTTTTCTTCCTTGGGGTTCTCCCTTGGGACGAGCCCTGAAGCCCTCCTCCCTACTCCCAGCTCTCCTCCTCTTCCCAGCTTCCTGAGGCCCTCAGGCTTCTGAGCAACTCCAGAGGGCCTTTGGGATAAAGGGGGAGGAGAAGGGGGGGCTGGGGGATACAGTAGAGCAGCCAGCCAGGGAAGGACACTGGCTTGGCCCCTGGCACGTCCAGGGGCCTGCGCATAGGGCGAGCTCAGGATCCCTATGCCACATGTTCCCCATTGGGGCACTCTATAGGGAGGCTCTTTCTGGTGATGAGTTTCAGGGGATCCATGAATTCAGATGGGCAAAATGGCCTGCTCTCTGCCCAAGTTAGTATTTCCTTCAGTGAATGAAAGCGATGATTCTGAGAGAGGGGCAAAGCTCCAGGAGACTGACTGCCTAAGGGGCCTGTGACGCACAACAGCTTTCTGAGGCATGATCTGTGGGCATTATTATTATTATTATTATTATTATTATTATTATTATTATATGAGCAAACAGGTTCAGAGAGTGGAAATGATTTGGCCAGGGCCCTATCGCTAATTAGTGTCAGAGGCAGGACCTGAACACAGGCTATTGTGGCTTCAAGTCCATCACTCTGTCCATTACCCAGTCAGGCAATGGACACTTATTAAGCACTGTGCTAGGCCCCAGGGAGCCACAAATAAGAGAAAAGCCCCTGCCTTCAAGAAGCTCCCAGTCTAGTGGGGGAGACTATGAGCAAACCGACATGTACATGTAAGCTCTTTCTAGGGCAGATGGGAAATAATCAACGGAAGAAGGCTGGGAGTTCCTGGAATACAGGGGGGCTGGGGAAGGCTTCCTCTAGAGGTGGGATTTTAGCTCAGTCTTAAGGGAAGCCACAAGGCCAATAGTCAGAGCAGGGTGGGAAAGTATTCAGGCATGTGTGACAGATGAGAGCATGACTAGAACCAAGAGATGGAGAGCCTTGTTCATGGAACAGCCCCCTGGGACGAAGAGTACGTTTTGGGGAATAAGGTGCGAGAAGACTGGAAAGGTAGGAGGGTGCCAGGTCAGAAGGGCTTTGAATGGCCAAAACGGCATTCTGTATTCAGCTGGGGAGGGGGCAATAGGGAGCCACAGGTGGTTATTGAGTACAGGAGTGACACAATTGGAGCTGGGCTTTAGGAAAATCACCTTGGCAGTTGAGTGGAGTATGTAATGGTGTGGAGAAGAAACTTGAGGCAGATCAACACCCCTCACCCCCAAGGCCCAGCAGAGATTGCCACAATTCAGGGTTCTGCCCCAGGGTAGGGGCAGTGTCAGAGGAGAGAAGGGGGAGTGTTTTAGAGGTGGCCCCAAAGTGAAATCGACAGGCCATGGCACCATGTTGGACGAAGGTGGGGCAGGTGACAGAGAGGGAGGAGTCAAGGATGACTTTTGGTTGTGAGCCTGGAAGCTAGCCAAGAGGGAAAGTAGCCGTGGGGAGGGCTGGGGGAAAGCTGAGGAGTTCCGTTTTGAACACGTCGAGTTCACGATGTCTGTTGGCCATCCAGTCTGAGAGTGTGAAAAGCAGCTGGAGAGATGGAGGTCAGCAGAGAGGTGAAGACTGGAGAAGCAGATCTGAGAGTCATCAGCCGGGAGATAATTAAATCCACGGGAGCTGATGAGCTCATCAGGGGAAGTAATCTAGAGGAAGAGATGCGGGCCCAGGATGGAGCCCGGGCGACACCGCGGGTCAGAAGGCACGATCTGGAGGATTCGGCAGAGGAGCGGGCAGACAGAGCGCAGGGAAAGCAGGAGAGAGAGCAGCCTTCCAAAACCTAGAGAGAAGCCAGCGTCCAGGAGGAGAGAGCGGCCGACAGCATCCCAGGCTACCAAAAGGCCACGGAGAACGAGGCCGCTGGACGTGGCAAGTGAGAGATCGCTGGGAACTCCGGCCAGGGCGGCTTTGGTAGAATGACAGGGACAGAAGCCAGGCTGCAAGGGGTTAAGAGAGAGAGAGGAGAGAACGTGGAGGCACCCACTAGAGACGGCCTTTCACCGGAAAGGACAGAAGAGATAAGAACGACAGTTAGCAGGGAGAGAAGGATCAAGGGAGGGATTTTGGGGGATAGGAGAGAAATGGGCCTGTTTGTAAGAGTAAGGAGTGAGCCAGGAGAGAGGAAGAGATCGAAAAGAAGTGATAGTCTAAAGGAAGAAAAGCTCCAAATCACCAAGGATTAGAGAAATGCAATTTACAACCACGCTGAGGTAGTGCCACACACTTGTCAGACTGGCTGAGATAACAGAAAAGGAAAATGTGAAGCTGGAGGGGATCTGGGAAAATAGGGGCACTGATGCATTGTTGGTGGAGCTGAGAACCAGTCCAGCCATTCTGGAGAATGATTTAGAACGATGGAATGCTGGAACCCAGCAATACCTCGACTCGATCTAATCCCGCCAGGAAACAAAGAAAAAGGAAAAAAAGCCAGAAGCACCAAAACAGTTATAGCGGCTCTTTCTGAGGTGGCAAAGAACTGGAAACCGAAAGGAAGGCCACCAACGGGGGCGGCTAAGCTAGTTGTGTGTGAATGTGACGGGGCACCGGTGTGCCATGAGAAGTGCCGGCGGAGGAGGATGGCCCGGAGGCCACTGAGTCCCCAGAGAGGACAGAGCGAGCCCAGGCGCTGAGTCAGGCGCAGAGAGGTCTGTTTAGTGACAGTGTGCGAGGGAACTCGAAGGAGCTGCCTGTGCGAGGCGGCCGTCCTGCCAATGCTAGGCCAGCCTACCAGTTTGGCTTCCGTTACTCGGGATCAAAACAAAGGTTTTTGCAGCTAGACTCATTTTCCAAGCCGCTGCGCGCTCTCACCCAGAATCCTCTATTTCTTTAAGACAAGAATCATCCAATGGTTGGCTCCTACCACGGGCAGCTAAGGCAACATCTCAGGCAGAATCCTCACCTTCGGTCTTAGGATCGGTACTGGGGAGTGGTTCCGAAGCAGAAGAGCGGCAAAGTGAGGCCGTGGGAGTGGGGTGGCCTGGCCAGGGTCACAGAGCGAGGGAGCGGCTGAAGTCGGATTTGAACCCAGGACCTCTCATCTCTGGGCCTGGCTCTCAATTCACTGAGCCGCCCAGCTGCCCCCGAATGCAAGATCGTAAAAGTGTCCCCCACTGGGAAGGGAGACTTCCCCGAAAGTTGAAACCCCAAGTTAGATCTTCTTGGGAAGACTTACAGTGACTGGCGTGAAGTGAAATGAGGAGAACGACGTACAGTAACGATGACTGCGAAAGACGTCGTCCTTCTGGCCCCTGCGACGATCCGCCGTAACGCCAAAGGCTCCTGGCTCTCCGGTGCTCTCCGGTGCTCTCCGGACAGATGACGGAGGGCCCCAGAGCGCAGATGGATCGGCACGGTGTCCCCCGCCCCCGCCACCCCGCTTTCTTTCTTTTTCTTGTTGATTTGTTGGAGTGGAATTCCATTTTGGGTGACCTCGTACGTACAAGGGGTGCCCTATTTCTTGCCTTCTCAATGGATGCAGGAGGGGATAAAGGGAGGGAGAGGATTCAGAAATAAAAGCAAAAAGAAAATTAAAAAAAGAAAAAATATACAGACTAAAGAAAGAGAACTAAGTGACAGAGTGGGGGCGATCGCAAATGAGATTACACTGGGAAGCTCCTGTCGCTAAGGAAGCGTCCTGACCATCTCCCGTCTCCCCCAGGCCAGGGCAGAGGGGGGGCCCGGCCCTGGGGCCTCGCCCCCAAGTCAGAAAGCTCTGAGGCCATTTCCAAAGTTTCTGTCCTTTGGCTCGTCTTTGCGGCCAACCTCGAAGGGGCTCGACTCATTCCATTTTGCTTCCTAGACCCTGGCGCCATCCAGGTACGTCCGACCTTGGCTTCCTGGGACGTCGGCTCGCAGGTACAGCCTTGTCTTTGCCAGGATCAAAAGAAGGGACGTGCTGGGCCAGGCACGGCGCCCGGAGCACCTGGCAGGAGCCCAGCCCTGGCGCTGTGGGCATCCGGAGAGACAAAATGAATTTCTAGAGTCCAGCTGGGAGAGTCCGCCCAGCCCGCGGCACGCTCAGCGAGGGGGCACTTCGGAGGGATCAGAGCGGAGGATTAACGGTCAATATTTCAGGGCAAACGCCAGGCCTCCCCACATCAAGTGGCCCCCATTAGAGGAAAAAGCCACAAAGCCCCGAACTCGGAACTTGGGTTTAAGGCCAAGTCTTCACCGGAGTGGCCACCTTTGACTTCCATGAAGAAAGAGCTTCAGTTCTAATTGGGGGAAACAACCCACAGAGGAGAAAGTGGCCAAAGAGGGCGCTCGGAGCTAGAGAGCCACAGCAAGAGCAACGGACCCCCTGAGCCAGAGAGCGGCTGCCCGCTGGGGCACCCGTTTAATGACATTTTCCCTCATGCTGTCAGACACTCGTAGACAGTTTTGGGGTTCAGCATCTCTTTGCATCTTTGATACTCAGCGCAGAGGTTGGCACATCCATAATAAGTACCTGAGAAATCTTTCTCTCTTCACCTTATGGCAGCTAGGTCAGGAAGATCTGAGTTCAAATTTGACCTCAGACACTTCTAGCTGTGGGCAAGACATTTGACAACTCTGCCTCTGCTAGAGGGAGAGAGAGAAAGAGAGAGTGAGAGACAGACAGACAGACAGACAGAGACAGACAGAGACAGAGAGACAGAGACAGAGAGACAAAGAGAGAGACAGACAGAGAGACAGCGAGACACAGAGAGAGAGAGACAGAAACACAGAGAGACAGAGACAGAGAGACAGAAAGACAGACAGAGACAGACAGAGACAGAGAGAGACAGACAGAGAGCCAGAGAGAGAGCTAGAGAGAGAGAGAGAGAGAGAGAGAGAGAGAGAGAGAGAGAGAGAGAGAGAGAGCGCCCTCAATTTTACAGTTGGGGGACCGAGGCTCAGAGACAGAGCTGGGACTCGAACTCAGACCCCCCAACTGCCACTCCATCGCTATTCCTACATGGCCCTCTGCTTCTAAGGGCCCTCCTAAGGCAGAGGTCCTGCAGTTCAGGGCTTTCAGTCCTCCCTTAATCACCGAGCCGAGGTTTAATCTCCGAGGCTTTGGAGTCAGAAGACCTGGGTTCAAATCCACCTCTGACTCTACCAGGGCGATTTTGGGCAAGTCATTCCACTTCTCTCATCTCGAAAGAAAGGGGTGGCCCCCGAAGGCACGTTTCCAGCTCCACAATGAGGCGCCTGCAGGATCCTAACAGCTAGGATTACTTTGGAGTATCTCGCTTTATCTTTGTGGTCATCCTGTGAAGTGGGAGGGAAGGGGAAACTGAGGCCCAGATGGGTTAAGCCACTTGCCTGAGGTCACACAGCTAGCATGCTTCTGAAGAGGGATTTGAACTCAGCCCAGGCCCCTTCTCTGTCTGTTAGGCTCTTTCTTCTCCTGTCTAATGCAGACGCGCTCATGGCCCTGCTCAGAGTTCGAGGCTGTTTCAGAGACTTTTCCTCCTCTTGCTCCGTGAGTGTCGACGTCTGCTTTGCACACACCATCTCACCTACCCTGGGAGGGCTGACACGGGCACGATGTCCCCATTTTACAGAGGAGGTCGCTGAGGTCGGAGGCGGAGGACCTCCCCAGAGCTGCCCGGCTCTGTCCGGCTCCCTCTCGCACCCCGTCCTGCCTCCCGGCCCTTCCCCTGCGGCGCTGGGCGGCCGCACTGGCTGCTCCTGCCTCGTCCCGTCCTCGGGAGGCTTTTCATCGTGTCTCCATCAATGATGTTTTTCAGCTCCCAAACCCTAACCGCTTCCCACTGAAATGGCAATCTCAGAGTGGCTGCTGCCACCCACTCAGCGCCAGGCAGCTCCAGCCAGAACGCGGAGGAGGAGGCCGGCTCTGCGTGGGAAGGAGCAGGCAGCCTTTGGAGAGGGCCACATGGCGGCTCGTCTTGGCCTGGCCTCTGGGGGGGCCCCCAGACTCCTGCCGGAGACCTTCTCGGGGCCTGAGAGAGACGCCCAGCGTTTCCCCCCCTCCCTTCTTGGAGGCCAGGGAGGGGGCTGCCAGGACCCTCATCAGTGCCTCAGGAAGGATGCACTCTGGGGGCTAGGGGGCAGCCCTTCCCTCTAGGGGCTCCGGGTCACCCCAGAACCAGAGGGAGCCTCTGGGGAGGGAGACGAGGAAGCCGGAGAAGGGACGAGATCCACCCAAGGCTTGGCCCTAGATCTAGAAGCCCAGGACGAGGGTTCAAATGCCAGCTCCGCCTCCCATGGACGGCCTTGGGCGAGCCCCTCTCTCGCTCTCAATTCTGGCCTCCTTCTTGGCAGAATGAAGGGTTTGGCTCCTCCAGGCGTCCTAGAAAATAACAGGGACTGCAGGGAAGGCCTCGACAGAGGCTCCAAAGGATCTAGGCGTCGTCCCTCTTATTGTGTGACCCTGGACAAGTCCCTTCCCTTCTCCCCTGTAATTCCTGGCCCTGGGCTCTAGGATCCTGGGAGAGCTGCAGGGTGCAGCCTGGGTCTGCTGTGCTCCAGTCTGTGCCTCGGTTTGGCAGCTGCTGGAAGGGCAGGAGGAAGAGGTGATCGTGTTGTCTGTTATTACTGTTCAATTGTATTCAACTCTTCATGACCCCATTTGGGCCTTTCTTGGCAGATACTGCCATGGTTTGCCATTTCCTTCTCTGGCTCATTTTACGGATGAGGAACCTGAGGCAAACGGGGTAAAGAGACTTGTCCAGGGTCACACGATCAGCACGTACATAAGTGGCTGCTTCCATGTTGCCTGCAGTCAGAGATGGGCCTGAGGGGCTGAGAGTACTTCTGAGCCATGAATCCCAGGACCGAAGCGTTTTCGGGGCCATGATGTCTCCTCATTGGACCGGGAGCTTCTTGAGGGCAGGGGCTAGTTTGGGGTTCCCCCTTCTGTCTCCAGTACAAATGCGACTTGCCTTCCCACTTCTGGGCATGTCAGCCCATGTTAGGCCTCAGAAGCTTGACGCCTGCTGGATCGCATGCTATTTCCCATCCTGGCTCTGCCCACTTGCCTTTGCTCTTGGGAAATGTCCACCCGAAGGCCACTTTCTGCTCTGGGCTAGGTTAGTGGAGTCGGGGGTCAGCCAGGGGTGTCGTGGCTCGAGCCTGCTGGTGGCACGGTGGATGGGGGCATGGCTGGGCCCCAAGACACGTGATGGATGGACTCGAGCTCCCCTGGAGGGAGGGCCCCAGAGATCTGACCAGAGCCCCAGCGTCCTCCATGACTTGGATGAAGCCCATCAGGTTTGTGGAAGGTGTGTCGGTGGCAGGGCAGCTTAATATGCTGGATGATGGCCTAGAAGAACGGGCGCCACCGAATGACACACAGCTGCACAGAGATCCCCGCGGAGTCCTCCCTTGGTGGGTGTTTTTAACCCTTACTTCCCATCTTACAATCCATGTTGGTATTAGTTCCAAGCTAGGCTGGGGGCGGGGGGGAGGTAGGTGACTTGTCCAGGGTCACAAGCCAGGAAGAGTCTGTGGTGAGATGGGGACCCAGAGCGCCTCTCCTCCAGCTCAGGGAAGCTGTGACTCTCCCCCACAAGCCGTCCCTTCCCTGCTCTCTGAGTGGTTGTGGAGATGGTGTCTGTAACATGCCGGAGACGCCGCTGTGGCAGGTTCTGTACAAACCTCCGCTGTGCCGGCAGCCCCCACACTCCCCAGCAATCCCCGAGATCCTCCCACGGCCGCCATGCAGACAGATAATTGTCGCCTTTTGTTCTCGGGACTGGGAGCTCAAAGAGAAGCCTGTGAGCAGCCGGGATGGGCCCTCCATTCATAAAATCATTCCGGAGTAGTGGAGCTGGGGTGCAGGGGCCCCGGCACATCCCACCCACTCCCCGACTTCAGGAAAGGAGCACTGCGGCGACGCCTTTGGGCTCGCATCACTCATTTCTGGATCAACAACGAGCCTCCTGTGGAACTAAGAGAAACGAGGAGCCCTCGCTGACGACCATGGTGACCGTGCTGGACAACGTATGTCCCGCTCTGCACCCCCAGGCCCCCACCTCTCCAAAGAAAGGAGGGAGCCTTTTAAAGAGGTGGAAACAGCAGAGCAGGGGGGAGGAGGAAGGCCCGGTCTAACGGCCGGCGTGTTTGCTTTATGAGCGGAGGCCGGCCCACTCTCCCCATGTCTCCCCTGCCTCCCTTCAGTGGACCCCAACTAGCTGGGAGCTAACGGGCAGGGAGGCACCATGCTGGCCTTTGCCAACCATCTCGCTGCCCGGTGAGGGCGAGGACACATCACCAGGACTGAGGGACATTTCAGGGGCCTCCAAACCGGCAGAGAACACCCTGGGACCCTGGGA
Organism: Gracilinanus agilis; assembly: GCF_016433145.1. NCBI lineage: Eukaryota > Metazoa > Chordata > Mammalia > Didelphimorphia > Didelphidae > Gracilinanus > Gracilinanus agilis. The sequence continues at coordinate 14,720,130 of NC_058130.1, read as the reverse complement.
GGTGGCCTACGGAGGCAATGGACATTCTCTTCTTTGTAATGAGCTGACAGAGTGACTTTGGACAAGTCATTCATCTCAGCTGTGCTACAGAGAGAACAAGCGCCACCCCCCCCGCACCCTGTGCCAGGCTGCTGTCAGAAGCACAGCCAGTCACGTCTGGGAAAGGGATCAGGAAAAGGGGCATGATAAGAGCGAACCCTGACACCTGGGGGTGCCCCAAGTACCCTGCAGAGGTGAGGGATAAAAGGCAGAAAAGAGGCCGCCGAGGCAACACCCCCCCCATCTACCTCTGCTGTGGCTGTCGGCTGGGGAGCTCCCGTGGGTGGGCAGGCGGGCAGGCAGGTGGGCAGCAGACGGGTAAATGAAAGCTGCTTTCTGTCTGCAGCGCCTGCAGCTCGTCCCTAAGTGCTCCTGGCAGACATGGCCCTCCTGGCTTCCAACACACACACACACACACACACACACACACACACACACGCACACGCACACACACGCACGCACGCACACACATGCACACAGGACACCGGGCTCATCGGACCTCGGGCCCAAGCCGGTCCTACTCTACCCCTTTACAGAGGAGGAAACGGAGGCCCAATGAGGCTCTGTGACTCACCCACATGACATTCTTAGATTCAGAGGTAAGGCTTGAACCCAGGTCGCCCTGGCTCCCGGCCCCGTTGCCTGTGAGACAGGTAGGCGCCCTGCCGGGGGCCGGTGAGCATTCCCCTTTCCTGCCGCCCCTCGTCCCTGCCCCAGCCGGCCGGGCGCTCACTCACCACCAGGTTGCCGATGACCATGACGAGCAGGAAGACGAGCAGGCACAGCGACTGGCCCGACACCTCCATGCAGTCCCACATGGTCTCGATCCACTCCCCGCACAGGATGCGGAAGATGATGAGGAAGGCGTGGAAGAAGTCCATCATGTGCCAGCGTGGCAGCAGGCCCGAGTCGCTGATGCGGTGCCGCAGCTCCGAGTAGTTCTTCCCGAATAGCTGCATGCCCACCACGGCGAAGATGAAGACGATGATGGCCAGCACCAGCGTCAGGTTCCCCAGCGCGCCCACCGAGTTCCCGATGATCTTGATGAGCGTGTTCAGGGTGGGCCACGACTTGGCCAGTTTGAAGACCCTCAGCTGGGAAGAGAAGGGAGAGGCGGGGGTCTCAGCGGAGGGGGACCAGGGAACCCCCGTCCTCAGGGGAGTGAGGGCCAGAGCCGGGATGGAGGCCGGGGCCCCCCGTCCTCTGGGTCTCCTCGGAGGGGCCCGCGGAGGGCCTTACCAGGCGGAAGGAGCGCAGCACCGACAGGTTGCCCATGCGGGACAGGCCCAGCTCCATGAGGCTCAGGATGACGATGATGCTGTCGAAGATGTTCCAGCCCTGCTGGAAGTAGTAGTAGGGGTCCAGCGCGATGATCTTGAAGGTCATCTCTGCGGTGAAGATGCCGGTGAACACCTGGGGAGGGAGATGGGCCGGAGGGGGTCACAAGGGCAGCCCTGGCCCTGCCCAGGCCCGGAGACAGGGGGGCAGAAGAAGGGAGCCCGCAGGGGCCGTGCCAGATCCAGAGATGGGTGGCAGAAGAGGGGAGCCTGCAGGGGCCGTGCCAGGCCCGGAGACAAGGAGGTCCTGGCTTCTGGCGTGGCCTTGGACCCTCCCTGGGCAAGTCACTTCTCCCCCACTGCCCAGCCCTCACCTTCTGCCCTCGAACCCATCCGCAGCATTGGTTCTAAGGCAGGCGATCAGGTGATTTGAAGAGAAAACACGAGAGAGTCAGACAAAGGGGGGACCGGATCGAGGCTCTGCCCCCCACGAAAGGATGACAAGTTCTGCCCCTCCCCAGATGTTCCTGCCAGTTCAGCCTCTATTAAGGGCCTACTGTGTGCAGGGCTGGCTTCAGGAGGACCCGTCTGCCACCGGCTGTGTGACCCTGGGCAAGTCCCTCGACTTCTGTCTGCCTCCGTTTTCTCCTCTACAGAATGGGGATGACCCAGCCCTTCCCTCCCAGGGGTTTCTGTGAGGTTCAAACGCTAACCAGTGTTCACTCTGCAAACCTCAGAAGCCCCCCATAAATGCTAGTTATTATCATTAGGAATTTCTTGTACAAGAATGAAATGCAGGTCTAATCTCTCCATAAAGCACGTCACGGAGAGAGGCCTATTTGAGGGGTGACCCTTGAACTGGGAGCCCCTTCTGGGCCCGGGAGCCCCGTCCTGCCGTCGTACTGGAGGTGAGGACCCTGGAAGTCCCTTCCTGCTGCCCAGCGTGGCTGCAGGAACGGGAGGACACTCAGAGTCTGACCTCAGCTTCCTCATCTTTCAAATGGAAGGATGGGGCTCAATGACAGATTTTCGGCCGTGACTTCACGGAAGGGGCTTCCAGGATCAGAGGGTGATCCCTCGGGGGGGGGGGTTGTGACTTGTCCAAGGTCACACAGGTACGTAGGAAGGGGAAAAGGTAGGACTCGAACGCTGGTCCACAAAGGCCGAATCCCACCCTTTTCTCCCGACCCGCCATGAGGTCATCTCGCCCCGCGGTCCCATTTTCACAGGCAGGTCCTGGGGGAGTAAGGCAAAAGCAGGGCTCGAATACAGCTTCTCTGAGGTCAGTTCCAAGGCGTCGTCCCCCAGGGCCTTCTGAAGTCCCCCTGGAGGTCCATCCCGCTCAGTCGGTCCTCCTCTGCCCACCCAGCTGCTGAGGCCAAGGGAGGGCCCGAAGGGAGCCCGGGCTGAGCCTGGCGGAGGTCTGCGGAGCTCCCCAGAGGGCTGGCCGCAGGGCCCCGACTTCTCCAGGAATTGCTCCGGTCAGCCTGGGCAGGAGCTGGGAGGGGGAAGCTGGCCAGAGAACTGGCCAAGCCTGGGAGGGCCAGAGAGCGAGGAGCCCAGAGGCCGAGGAGGCCCAGCCCTCTCTGGCCCCGTTCTTCAGCGCCGTGATGCGAGGAGGGCCCTGCAGAGGGGACCCCCCCCCCCGCTTCTCTGGAACCCTCAGCCTGGCTCCTGCCCCTCCGCCACATCCACGGCCTCTGCCTTTGCCTGAGGGGCCCCTCCAGCCCTCGCTTCCTCCAAAGCACGGCTGGGAGGCCGCCCGGGACGAGTCGTCCCCGGATCTCTGCCATCTTCCCTGGCTCTTGGCTGCCTTCTCCAGGGACGGAGTGGGAACTCCCTGAGGCAGGCCTCTAGTTTTGGGGAGGCTCGGAGCAGGGCCCTGGGGGCCGGATGGCACCCCCTTCTTCCAGGAGACTGTGGGCTCCCTGAGGGAAGGGTCCTGGGCCAGTCTTTGCCCCCAGCGCCTCATGCAGTCTCTGCCCCACACGAGGGGATCCGCCACGTCAGAACGGTTGAATTGGGGGCCCCAAAGGCCCAGGCAGACTCGGGGCCAGAAGGGAAGGGTCCCTGCTCTGGGTGGGAGGCGAAGGCTCCGCCAGCTGCAGAGGGGGCTGGGAGCATGGCAGAGAGCCCGGCAACCCCCCAGAGTAGAGAGGAAACAGGGCCGAATGGCGCCGGGGGGCCGGGGAGGCTGTAACCCAATTCTGTCTGCGCCCCGGAGGACAGATTGAGGGCAGCTGGCAGCTCTGACAGGGAACTCCGGCAAAGGGGGAGTCGGGGGAGGACGAGCCAATGAGGGCGCCTTGGCTGGGGGCCTGCTGGGTGCCCGGCCCCGTGCCCAGGACACCCCGGCTCCCCAGAGAACCGCCGCCGGGGACCGGGAGTTGGCAGGCCCCAATTACGTGGGCCCCTGCCGCTAGGAGGAGGGGGCAGAGGGGGCGACCTCGTTTGAACCGCTGGGGCTGCCCTGGACTCCTCGAGGGATGACGCAGGAGCATCCACCCGCCTGGGAGCATCCACCCGCCTGGGAGCATCCACCCGCCTGGCGCCCTCAGCAGCCCCGGCCCCAGCCCCAGCCCTGGCCCCGGCCCCGGCCCCGGCCCTAACACACGGCCAGGCTTCGGTTCCACATTCGAGCCTTTGCTTGTGCTGCTTCACGGAAGGCCGCCCTCTATTCCTCCACGCTCACCCCATCTCCCTCCTCCTCCGAGGCTCAGCCTCCACTCCGCAAGGGAAGCTCCTCCGGACATCTTCAGCCCCTGCTGAGCCCCTCCCATCCTGCCCCTCCCGGGACTGGCCTCTGCTTGCCCCAAGGAGAGGAGTCTCGTCTCCCCAAGCAGCCTGGGGGCTTCCTGAGGCCGGACCCCCGTCTCCTCTGCCCGTCCCTCTCAAAATGGGGCCAGGAACGGGCAGGGCTGAGTGAGCACTTGTGCTCGGGCTGGTGGCCCTGGACAGCGGGGCAGCTGCCCTGAGGCCGGGATGCCCAAGGGGCGGGCAGCACGGGCCTCGGAGCAGCTGTCTGATGGGCGCAGGGGGTGAGGCTCCCCTGATGCCATCCAGCCCTGCCGCAGCCCCCAGGAATGCCCATCTCTTCTCCCTGTGCCCAGGCACCAGGTGCCTCCCCTCTCCATAGGTTCCCCGGAAGACCTCCTGGGAAGGGGCTCCCCTTGCAGAGCCTTCTAAGTCTTAGGATGGGCGCCAGGCAGGCACTGTCCTAGGCCCCAGAGGCCCCAATACAAGCAAGCTAGAGTCCCTCCCCTGCGGGAGCTCCCATGGCGTCTGAGCACGACAACATGGCAGGGGGCACTGGAGAGCGGGGAGGGGGCTCGTGGAGGTGACGGCGCGGCTAGGAGGGTCTGGAGGCCGCGTTCCAGGCAGGAGCGGTGCGATGGTCACCTGTCCGAGCCCTGGAGCCCAGGCAGAGCCCACGACCCACCAAGGGAGACGAGAGGACCGGCTGGGATTTGGGACTGTCTGGGGAGTCTTCTGCCAGGCGAAACCTGAACTCGCTTCTTCTTCCTTCCGGGGCTCCAAGCTCTGCCTCGGGGGCCCCGCAGAGCAGAACGGGCTTCTTTCACATAAAAGCTCTCTGAGTATTTGAGTTTCTTCTCCAATATAGTAATCAATCAAGAATTCATGAAGAGGGAGCAGCTGGGTGACTCCATGGATAGAGAACCAGGCTGGAGAGGGGAGGTCCTGGGTTCGAATGTGGCCTCAGATGCTTCCTAGCTGGGTGGCCCTGGATAAGTCACTTCACCCCCACTGCCCAGCCCTTATGCTCTTCTGCCTTGGAAGCAACACTCGTTATCTCTTCTAAGACAGAAGGAAAGGTTTAAAAAAAGAAGTGTGTGGAGCTGTGCAAGGCCTGAGAGAAGGCTGACGTGGCCAGGGAGGAGCCTGGGGGAGGCCTGGGAAGGGAAGAAGAGGCCAAGTCACGAAGGGCTCTGAAGACCAAACAGAGCCTTTTATAGTTGATCCTGGAGGCAATAGGGAGCCCCTGGTGTTTATGGAAGAGGAGAGTGACACCATCGGGCCTGACCTGAGCTTTAGGAAAACCCTTTTGGTGGCTAAATGGAGGAGGGATTGGAGTAGGGAGAGACTGGAGGCACCCCGACCCAACAGGCTATTGTAACTGCCCAGGGCTGAGGGGCTGCTCCGGGGTTTGGCCAGGGTCCAAGGAGATAAGGGGGCTTATTTGAGAGAAGACACGAACATAGAAATGACAAGACTCGGCAGCATATTAGATCTGGAGGCGAGAGAGCCAGGAGCCAAGATGGCACCCATCTAGGCTGGCGTCCTCGTCCTGGGAAGAGGCAGAGCCTTCAGCGGCCGTGAGGACGTTCAGAAGAGGGCGGGTTTGGGAAGACGACGAGCTCTGCCCTAGAGGCCACGCGATCGCTGGATGCCTCGGAGCCCCCACTCCCGACGGCAGCCTTGTCGGGACATCCTCCAACTTGTCAACGTCGTCCTTAAACATGGCGCCCAGATCGAAGGCCTCCTCTAGGTGTCATCGGACCCGCTCTGGTTCTGGCCAGGCCGTGTCAGGGCCATCTCCTTGCTGAAGACATGGGCTGCTGGGCTGGCGTTGGCTGTATTGGCTGCCCCATCGCTCGGCTGGCTCGTATAAAGCTCATCTATGTCTTTTTTCTATCAACCATTGTCTAGCCCAGGGGTTGGCAACGTTGGCTCTCGAGCCATATCCGGCTCCACCTCCCGACCTGCCAGTCCGGGCAGAGCCCCAGGATGTGCCCCAGGGGGCCCTTCAGCCCCCGCCCCATATTCCAGCGCCTTCGCCTCCATCCTCCTCCTTCCACAGGTGTTTATGGCTCTCACGGCCAAAAAGGTTGCCGACCGTTGCTCTAGCCGATCCCTTCCTGCCTTTATGAACTCTGGCGACTTTATGTTCATTTTTATTCTCATTGTTTTAGCTTGTTTTGAGTCTTTTGGGTCCTGCCACCTCGTCCCGTGGTTCACCTCTCAGGCCCAACTGAGCCGTCTCTAATTTGACAACTGGGCCATCCACGCCTTCATCCAAGGCCCTGAAAAAATGGTGAGCTTCCTGCCTAGAGATGGGAGGTCCTGGGTTCAAATCTGACCTCAGATAGTTCCTAGCAACCCCACATGCCCATCCCTTACCACTCTTCTGCCGTGGAACCATCCTTTCGCATTGATTCTAAGTCAGAATCAATTGAAAGCGAGGGTTTAAAAAGTGTGGCGCGTTGAACAGTCGAAGGCGAAGGGCAGATTCTCAAGGCTCCGCTTAGAGACATCCTTCCAGGTTTACAGCCACCCGGGAGGTCTCTGGATCGGACACTTGATCTCTTCTGACTCCCCCTCACTGGCTTCTCTCTCATGATCTGGAGGGTCCTTCGCTGATCCCTGAGACTAGCCTCTCGCTGAATCCCGCCTCCTCGGCGGGGCACAAGGAGCGCCGGAGAAACTCTGCCGGAAACATTCTGCCAAATGGCTCCCGTCTAGGAAAATGAATTCGGTGCTTCCGCTTGCTGGACGGTCTCGGGAGGCAGCTGTGGCCAGTTCAGATCTGCCTGCAGAGGAGGAACGAGGGGCCGCCGGGCGACTCGTAAACGTGGGGGGTTGGGCTGGCTTTCTCGGCTCCTAGAGAGAGGCTGGCCATGGCTGGCGACCAGGAAGCCCACGAGCACATCCGCACACAATACCGCCACGCGGGCCCCATCCAGAGTCCCACCTCGGCCAACACAATCCAAACACAGGCAGGTGCGTCCCAGCATCTCCCAACCGCCATCTACCAGCGCCCCGATCCGAGTCACTAACCGCACAGCGACTGATCTGGGCCTGATGCCAACGCGACAACGAGACAATGTAATGACACGCCGACACACTATGACGACGAGCCCGTGTGGCCGGCAGCTCGTGTGTGCTAAATCCCGATCCGGTACCGACAGACTCGTCCCCCAGGACGGCCCAGCGGCACCGCGGCGGAGCCCCTCTACTGCTCCCACGCTCCCAGCTCAGCCTCATCCCACGCCTAGACAGCCCGGGAAAGCCTAACCGCCTGGCGCACAGCAGCCGCCACGCCAACGTTTCGGCCATGCTCTCAGCCCGAAGCCGACGCGTCGCGACTCGCCCCCAACAGCAACCTACGAGAGTGTCACGACGGCGGCCCAACCATGCCCAGCGCGGCCACGACCGCCACACCTTCACCCGTCCTTCCTCCACCCAACCTGGACACAAGCACGACAACCCACGTCTAGCTGAAGGGTGGCCCCTTGACATTTCCCTGGAACCCGCCCGAGGCCCACCAGGCTGTTTTGCTTTGGAAGCCTCCAAGGGGCAGATGCCCAAGAAGCAGGTTTTCTAGGGGCAGTTTAGAACGAGGGCTGGGCACGGCGTGGCAGAGTCAATCGCTTTGCCAAGCAGGAAGTTGCTCCGGGAAGGTAAACCTTCAGTGTGAGAGACGCGCCAGACGGGAGGGAACCTGCTATTTTGAGAGGCTCGAGGATGCTGGGAAGATCCAGCTCAAGGCTCTAGGCGGGGCGTGGGCTAAGAAGAGGCTGGTGGAGCCCCCCTCCCCCCTGCCCCGCCGAGGCCGGTCTTCAGAGGACATCTGCTGTGTCTGACGTCCGCCAACCCAAGCCAACAATGAAATCAGGGCAGAGGCTCACTGTAACACACAGCCAGTAAATATGTGAGGCCAGATTTGAATTCAGATCTTTTAAAAAAAAATCCTTAATTTTGGTCTTGGAACCAATATTCCAAGGCAGAAGAGCAGTCAGGGCTAGGCAATGGGAGTTAAGTGACTTGCCCAGGGCCACCCAGCTAGGAAGGGTCAGAGGCCAGATTTGAACCCAGAACCTTCCTTCTCTGGGCCTGGCTCTCCCTCCACCGAGCCACCCAGCTGCCTCCAAGCTGGGGTCTTCCTGATTCCAGACCCACAACTCCCCGCACTGGACAACCTGGTTGTCCCTCCACTGACTGCCTCCGAGTGCAGAGCTCTGTGTGCCGTGCCACAGGTGAGGCTTTGGGGGGTCCCTGAGGGGGTCCCCCCCAGGGGGCTGTGCCCGGCCCACAGGGGCTCCCCATCTCTCTTACCAGGTTGCCAACCTGCAGCATGTCCTCGAAGTCGGGAGTCATGTTGTAATGCTCGAGTGCCATGAACAGGGTGTTGAGGACGATGCAGATGGTGATGGTGAGGTCGGTGAAGGGGTCCATCACGACGAACTTGACGTTCCTCTTGATGGAGAGCCACAGCGGGCAGCACTCCCAGATCAGGTAGTTCTGGGCGAAGCGGTTCCAGCAGGGGGGACACTTGCGGTGCGACTCCTCCAACTCTGCGGGGGAGAAGGCGGCCATGGGGGGAGGCTGGGGGGCTCCCCTGGGAGGAGCCCCGATGAAGGCAGCGAAGCCCAATGAGGGGAGGAGTGAGGCTGGGAGCCCCGATGCAGGCAGGGAAGCCCAATGGGGACAGAATGAGGCTGGGGAGCGCTTAGAGATCGCCTCCTCCAGCTCTGCAGGGGAGAAGGCGGCCATGGGGGAGGTTGGGGGGCGGCTGGGGGGCTCCCCTGGGAGGAGCCCTGATGCAAGTAGGGAAGCCCAATGAGGGGAGGAATGAGGCTGGGAGCCCCGATGCAGGTAGGGAAGCCCAATGGGGACAGAATGAAGCTGGGGAGTGCTTAGAGATCACTTCCTCCAGCGCCTGCCTCCAGAGAGGGCCTGTGCCTTGCCCAAAGCCACACAGCGCCTCAGCACCCCGAATTCAAGGCTCTTTCTGCGCTCGTGCTGCCCCTCTGACCAGAGCTGGGCACACACTGTTCTTGGTGCCCGTCTACACTGCTGGCATGATCCAGGCCACCATCCAGGAGGATCCTCTGATCCTTACTGACCCTTAGAGGTCACTTCTTTCACCGCCTCCCTTTCACAGATGAGGAAACTGAGGCCCGGGAAGGGGAAGCAGCATGCCCAAGGTCCCACCGGGCGAGAGCCTCGATTAGAATTCACCCTGGGGAGAAACTTGGGGGTCCTCAGAGAGCTTCCCTGCGCCTCAGCTCCCACCGTCTACACCAGCCATCTCCCCAGATGAGGGCTGTGCACTGCTGGCACTACTACCGGCGTACAGACACCTCTCCGTGTCCCCGGGGAAAGGATGCTGAACGTAGACCGGCAGGAGCCAAGCCTGGACGCTGCGTAGCCACTGAGGACGCCCCCGGCTCTTCCTCTGGCCCTCGGGCCCCGACGTGTAAAATGGGGGGGCCCCTGGGCCCTGCACTGACCTTCCAGGGCGCTGGTGATGACGCTGACGGCGCTCAGCGCCCGCTGCCGCTCGTGGGGCTCCTCGAAGTACTCCAGGGACAGGCGCTGCGGCATCAGCAGCTGCTTCTTGCTCACTTCTTCCGACATGGAGGTCTGGGGAGGAAGGCCGTGAGGTGGACCAAGAGCAGCCCCGGGAGCCCCCCACCCCCACGCAGCTGTCAACGCAGCTCCACTTTACAGATGGGGACACTGAGGCTCAGGGACACGCCGCCCACGGCTGGGGGTCCCACAGGTTGGGTCTGAGGAGAGATTCGAACTCGAGCCCTCCCACTGAACTCTGTCCACTGCACCAGACACACCGAGCATCCGCCAAAGGGGCAGACGCGTGGCTTGTCTGTAGCAAGTCCGTGCCAAGAAAATCCCAGCTCTGGGTGGAAAAACAAAAATGCTGGCAAGGCGGCCGGACGCCAGTGTGCCCCGTGCCGGTCCGGCCACTGTCCCTCCCTGCTGGTGCCACCCTAGGGGGGCCGGTGCCTCACGCGAGGTCCTACATGCACACACGCTCCCCTCTCACGGGCTCCCCCCAGGCTCCCCCAGACCCCGAGGCCTCCGTCCCCCTCCCCTCTGGCCCGGGGCTGCCCTCGCACCATCCTCCCCGCTCCTCGGCCCCTCTCCAGAGGCCCTCCTGCCAGCCACATTTCTGCCCACGTCTCCCCCAGACTGTGCCTGGGAAATAAGAGCCCCCCCCCCGGGAGCCCAGGCAGAGGGATCGATCCGAAGGGAGGGGGAACCCTGTGGGAGATCCATTAACCAAATGGTACCAAAGGGCGCCGGTACCAGATCGACATCCCCCCGGAGAGCCCCGGAGCTCTGTCCCGCAGCCCAGACTACGCTTCTGTCAGTGACTCCGCCCAAAGCCCAGAGCCCAAGCCCCGGGCAGCCAGGCTGGACAAGGCCTGAAGGAGCCTCCAGGACGGACCGGGCAGCCCACTCTGGACTGATCAGAGAGGCCCATTGAGTTCTGTACTGAGTATCATGGCAATAGGAGGGGGGAGCTGCCTGCAGGGCGCTGAAGAGGAAGGCCCCGGGGCCTGGACGATGCTCCCCGTCATTCCCTGGGTGACCTCCTGAAGGCCCCTTTCCCTCTCTGGGCCCCGTCGGGGCTCTGCATCTAGACCATGAGGAAGCCAGCCTGGATGCTCTCTCAGGCCCCTTCCAGCCATGATCCCACCCTCGAAGGCCTGCCTGGACTCTAAGTTCCCCATCAGGCTTTCATCAGAAAAGGAAAAAGCTAAATGGGGTGGTGGGCTGCCTCCGGAGAGGGACTGCAGCCAGGCCGGGGGGCGAAGGAGGGCCAGGCCTGCAGCCTTCCTATGTGCCCCCCGAAAGGCTGGTTCTAAGTCCTGGCCCCAGGCTTTAGGAGTTCCTTGGGAAATAAATGAGAGGGAAGAGAACAGGAAGGTGAGGGGCCAGGCTCATCTGAGGACCGGCTTGAGAGGCTCAGGCCGGGGGTCTTCCCTGTGTCCGCATCGTGGACCTCCTGGCCCTGCCCCCTCAGCCATCGGATGAAGCTGATGGTGAACCCTTCTCACAACAGGGTTTAAAATGCATAAAATAAAATCCAAAGGATTATGAAGGAAACTGCTTCTACCGAAACAGAGTAAGCCCTTTGAATGACAATTTTAAAAGCATAGAATAAAATACATAGGAATATAGAAGAACTAAATTCCATAGTGGACAGCTAGTTGATTCAGTGGCTAGAGGGCCAGACCTACAGATGGGATGTTCCAGAATGTGCCTGCCCCCCCCACAGACGCTGCAGTAGGAGAGGCTGGGCCTCTAGGAAAACTCTAGGTGACTGTATACATCAATCAGGTGCTGGAAAGGAGGAGGCAAACACTGGGGCAATCCTCAGGACCCCATCATCCTCCATCTCCTAAAGGACCCGGGGACCTGGGAACTGTCACCTATTCAGGGCACACTCTGCCCACTGGGAACATGAAAGTCCCCTCCAGATGAGGAAGATAGACCTGCCACGCTGTCAAGGATTCTGAGAGGCAGGAGTGTGCTAAAAAGGAAAGAGTATTGCGCCGGGCGCCAGGAGACTTGGGCACCAAGCTGTGTGACTTTTGGGAAACTGCTTAACATCTCTGGCCCTCCATTACCTCATTTGCGGCAGTAAAGGGGTGGGGGTGATCTTTAAGGTTCCTTCCAGTACTAATAAATACTCAATCAGTAACTATAAAGCACCCACCATATGCCATAATGACAAGTGCTGGGAATACCTTGACCAAAAACGAAATTGTGCTCTGCCTTCGAGAAACTTCTATTCAACAAAAGTATATATTCTTGTTCTCTTCTCTCTCATGTCTTCTCTCCTCTCCTCCTTCTTCTTTCCTCTCTTTCTCGATATATATAAAATGTGAATTTATATAATTCAACATATATAATTCTAGATAATGTACACGAATATATAAAACAATGTATAATACAACATTTTAGAGCAGTCTTCAAGCTTATTAAATCTAATATATTTACTATATATCATATATGTTATATGTATTATAACATATATCATATATATATATATATCCGATATCCATATTCTATGCTTCACACACACACACACGCCCCTTATTTTCACCAACTGGACCCATGCTCTCACTGATGTAAGGAAACTGACTACATCTGAAAGCTCAGCTCAAATGGCCCCTTCTATAGGAGACATTTCTCTGTCACTCCCAAGCTGCTAATAATAATAGTCACTTGAGAGGGCTTCAGAGTTGGCCAGGCACCTTCTAGATAGGATCTCATTTGAACTTCACAACCACTCTGGGAGGTAAGTTATTATTATCTCCATTTTAGAGATGAGGAAACTGAAGCAGACAGAGGTGGTGACTTCCACAGCTGGAAAGTGTCTGAGGGTAGATTTGAACTCGGGCCTTCTGAGCTCCAAGTCCTATGCTCTAGCTCCCCAGCTAGGGCCTCCCTTCTCAAGTTACTTTGTGTTTACTCTGTATGTATCTTTTAAAAAAATATTCTTATTAAAAAAAAAAGAACCAAAAACTCTTATCTTCCAAGTTAGAATTTATTGGCTCCAAGGCAGAAGAGCGGTAAGGGCTAGGCAATGGAGGTTAAATGACTTGCCCAGGGTCACACAGTTAGGAAGTGTCTGAGGCCAGATTTGAACCCAAGATCATCCATCTCTAGGCCTGGCTCTCTTCCACTGAACCAACTAATTCTTCCCTCTCCTCTACACCTTTTGTCTCTCCTGTTAGAGTGGAGGCTCCTTGGGGGCAGGGACTGTTTTCACTTTCTTTCTGTGGCCCCATTGCTTAGCACGGTGACCAGCACATCCAAGTTTTTCACAAATGCTTATTGATAGCTTTGTACAGTGGCAGTATTGTCGCCAATGAGGTTTAACCAAGGTGTGATTATTGCTCATTGAAAACATAAATGCTTACTGATTGATTATTCATACAAATGGGTGCCATTTCTCCTGGGGCTTAATAAATGTTACTTGATTGAATGACCGAGAAGCCAAGGATCATAGAAGCCCAGTATGTATCGGAGGTGGGATGGGAACCCAGGTCTCCCTGCCTTCTGACCGTTATGCCACCTTGCCTCTAAAAAGATATCATGAGATCTGAGGAATGGCTGTTTGCTCAAATCCCAAGCAGAATTTTTGGGACCGAGGACCCTAATCTGGTGCCAGTGTTCGGGGTAGGCCACTGGAATGTAGATTTAGGATTGATGATCTTAGAGGTCATCAAATCCAAACTCTTTATTTCATCGAGTAGAAAACTGAGTTCTAGTGAGGTTAAGTGATCTGTCCAGGGTCACCCAGCTATTTAGTATCTGAGTAGAATTTGAACCCAGGTCCATCAACCTGACTCCAAGCCCAGCCTTCTATCCCACCCACTCATTGCCTGGCCCTTATTAGAATAAGGAGAGGCCAGATCCTTCCTTCAGCATCCCCGACTCCAGATTAAGAGGGAGGAGAGAAGGCAGCTGGGAGTTTCCCCTCCAGAACTCAGGCTGAGCCAGAGCGAGGCAGCCTTTAATCTGGTTAGTTTTATAAATGGCCCCATCTTGGCCCGCTAATCCCTTTAACTTTGGAAATAGCCTCATCTCGGAACCCCTAATTCTTTTAGGTTTGGAAATGGCCCCGCAGACGTGAGAATCCACCGAATCCCAGGCTGGGGTAATGAAGTGTATGAATGTGGGTGCTGCCCAACATGTGCGGTGCCACGAGATGATTTTCTCCCTAATGAAATTAGGAAATGATATTAACTTACCCAGGGCTGATCTAATTCCCAAGCTGTGGGCCTCCCGAGCTGTGACCTCAGTGGACGCAGCCTCCTGGAGCCCCTGCCTCATGTCCCACATCGGGACCTCCGTGGGCCCCAGAGCTTCCCCTGCCCAGGCCTGGCCAGCCATCACCAGGGGGCTTGGAGGAGGACCCCAACGGCCTTAATTACCCAAGATCTCTTCCTCCTCCAGCCTCCTCCAGCCCGTGGCGAGATGGCCTGGGTGGAACGCCGGCCTTTTCCTCCCTGTCCTTCTAACCTCCTGCTTTCTCTAGTCTGGCTCCGAAATCCTGCAGCAAGCACAGTTACAGATCGCCACGCCTGGCCCTGGAGAGGAGAGCAGGGCGACCTCCCTCCTGTTGGGAGCGAGGTGGGAAATGGCTGACTCTTCCCACGGACCCTGGAGAGCCCCTTACGAGTGAAAGCTTTTCTTCCTCACAAGCCCCCCTCCTGACATTTGGTGGTGACTCGTGCTCCCCTCGAGACCCCGGGAAGCCTCTCAAGATCTCCCCAGAGCCCCCCATGTTGCAGACTCAGCCCATTGTACAGAGATACTGCCCGGCCCCCCCCCCCCCCCCCCCTTCTCTAGCTCTGGGAATGGCCATGGAATTGTTGTTACATCAGTAATTGTTTCAGGGCTCCTTGAACCAGACTTGGGTCTTTTCACCCCAAAGGAGCCCTCCTTGGCCATGGATGTCTATGGTTACTCCTCTAGTAGACCTTAAGCGGCTGGGGGCAGCCAGGCCTAGAGATGGGAGGTCCTGGGTTCCAATGTGGTCTCAGATATTTCCTAGCTGTATGACCCTGGGCAAGTCCCTTCACTCCCATTGCCTGGTTCTTATCGCTCTTCTGCCTTGGAGCCAACACCCATATTTATTCTTAGATGGAAAGGAAGGGCTTCAAAGACCCCCCCCCCCCCCCGAGTGGCTGGAAAGAACAAATGAGACGTCTGTAAAACGCTTCACAAACCACGAAGCACAAGGGAAATGGTAACCATTGCTGTTACTGTCTAGCCCAGCTCTCTCATTTTACAGATGAGAAAACCGAGGCTCCAGGAGGTTACAGAGACCATATTTGTATAAAGCACCCTGTGAATGCCAACTGTTGTTGCTATTGTTATCGTCTAGCCCAGCTCTCTCATTTTACAGGCGAGAAAACCGAGGCTCAGGGAGATGGTCCAAAGGCACGTGGGTGCTAAGCAACAGAGACAAGACTTGAACCCAGGTTCAAATATCGGTTTGGGCTGACAAAAGGCGAGAGCTGCCAGGGGCCTGGAGATCATCTCACCCAGCTACCTCCTAGCCATTCCCCGAGTCTGAGCCTTTGTTTCCTAGCAGGGAGGTCTCTGTTCAATGAGATGAAAAAACGGGCCGAGTCTTGGCCAAGCCACGGGCGCCCACCCAGGAGGAATAAAGGGGGTCTGGAGGGGGAGAGCAGGGAGGGGGAGAGCAGGGTGCGGCTGTCGTGGGCTCTCTCCCAGGGGGTCTGACCCCGAGCTGGGCACCCGGGAAGGCTGGCGGATGGAGAGCTGCCCCTCGGAGGAGAGCTCGCCTCTGTGCCCGGGCCTGCTACATGGATGGGCCTCTCAGGGAGGCGGCTCCGGCTCCTCACAAGGGTGAGCTTTCTCACACTGAGAGTGACCAAAGGCTGTCCTCAGCGCTACTGAGCTCCTCATCATTGGAAGTATCCAAGTAGAAACTGGATGGAGATCCGGGCATCGGGCTATGGGCTGGGTTGTCACGGCATCCGAGGAAGAAGCCAGCCTTGGAAGAGACCTCAGGGGCCACCTCGAGGGCCCTCTCTACAAATATCAGAGGAATGAACGCTTTCTTGGGGTCAAAGGACCTGGGTTCGAATCTGGCCTCTGACCCTTCCTGCCTGTGTACAGGTCCCTTCCCCTCTGGGGCTCAGCGTCCTCGGCTGTAAAATGAGGAGACTGGAGGGCCTCGGGGTTCCTCCCTGCGCCCAGCACTTCTCCATGGCATCCTAATGGCCACTTCTGGAGTCTTCACACTAAACCTCGCCAGGAAAAACCATTTCTGCCTGCCGTCCTACAGCTCAGCTTCGGCTTCGCAGCGCCGAGGAGCCGCTCTCAGGGTCGCAGCGGAGCCCACGTGTGCGCACGCGCAGGCAGGACACGGGGACGCGCACGCACGCACGCACACACACGGACAGGACCGCAGCGGACCCCCCCCCCCCCCCCCCCAGGTCGCTCGCCATACACAGGGTCTGGGACTCACTCACAGGCTGACCCCCTGCCATTGGCCAGCTCACCGTGTCCGGAGGGGGGCGGGGCTTCTCCGGAATCACCGAGGAGAGCAGGCTGCCCCCGGGGGGCGTGGCCTCCGGCACCCCCGAGGCCAAGAGGGACACGACTCCGTTGCAGTCCACGGCGCTGTTCCTCTTGCCGTTGTGTAGGAGGCTGGGCACGCCGGGGACTCCCGGGCTGGGCTGGCTCTGGGCACTGGGGCGCCGCGCGGGCCAGGGCACCAGCAGGGACGCCCGGTGACTCTCGCTCTCCCCAGGAGTGCTGATCTCGTCGTCGGCGAAGTCCGTCTCTGAGCCCAGGTCCCTCCGCCGGAAGGTGAAGACGCTGCCGTGACTGGACCGGCGCTTCAGGGAGCTTCTGTGGGGGGCGTGGTTGATGCCCAGAAGGGTCTGGGATGGGGAAGAGAGAAGGAGGAGGAGACTAAGCCAAGGCCTTGACTAGACCCACCCCGCTCATCTGCGGCTCCTTCGGAGGCCACTGACCGGGCACCGGAAGCCCTCGTTCCTCCCCAAGCCGGCTCCGTGTGGCCCCTGGCACCGAGACCACGGGGGACCCTCACCGGCCCATCTCCACCTGCCTCCCGCAGATGGCTCTGCAGAATTCAGCGGCCACCCTTGGAGAGGACCTTCCAGCCGCTCTGGGTCGCCCTCAGCGGAGTGGCAGGAGGATAATGGCTGCCGTCTCTGCTGGGCACTGGCGTGGCTGAGGCCCCCACAAGCTTGGCCGTGGGCCGCTCTGGTAGTATTATTACTCTTCCTAGCCTTTCTCATTTACAGCCGGGAGGCCTTTGATGGCTGGTGCCGCCCCGCCCCCAGATGACCTTCCCTCAGGCCTGCATCCCACCCTGGATGTCAGCGCTTGTTCTTGTTCATCGGCTCCTCGAGGGCAAGCACTGCTTTTGCCTTGTCTTTGTATGTCCAGCGCCTGGCACAGTTTGGCCTCCATGGAGTGGGTGCTCGGTAAACGCCTAGATCCAATGGCAGGCTCAAGGCAGGGTGCTCGGACAAAATGCTGTCTCCCTAAGGTGGGGGAATGGCTGGGGGGCTCTTCACAGAGTTGCTCTCCAAAGGCTCCTTGCTAAAAGGAGGGATGCTGGGCCAGAATGCCTCCTGGAGGGCTGCCAGCCCCTGGAACCTGGGGAGTGGCTCTCTCTGCCTCATCCTTCAGGGGTGCCCCATGCAGAGAAGGGGGAGCCGGGTTCTGGTTCCCATGGGGCAGGGGGGCTCCTGGGCAGCAATGTAGTGACAATGCTGCCGGTGAGGCCTCTGATGGCCCACTAGCTCTCAGCTCTTGCTAAGCAAGTATTTGAGGCAATTAAGCCTCCCTGGCTCATTAAGCCCAATGAACCTACTGTAATTAAAGTATTAGCAAGCACTGGTGTCTTCCTGGATGCAGCTGCTGGAGCTGGCTCCTTGGGCTAGTGCAGAGGACTTGGGAGGGAGGCCTCCACCTTGCCCCATGCTCTTGCTGTAGCCCCTCTAAGCCTTCTGGCTGAAATGTGCTCAGGGGAGGTAAATAAAAAGCCCTGGGACACCCCAGAAAGAAGTCGGGGTTCTTGGAGACTCGTCTGTATGACTGTGGGGCAGCCATCTCATTTCTCTGCTTATCTATAAAATGGGCACTCCGGAGAGCTAGAAGGGTCCTCAGAAGACTAGTCCACCCCTTTGTTTTACAAATGAGGAAACTGTGCATGAATAGAAGGGTACTCCAGAGAACAAGGAAGGTGAGAGGCAGCCCCATGACCTTTTTACCTCCCTGGGACCCATGTTGGGGTCAGTATCTTGGGCAGCAGCGGGGATGCACATGGAAATATCTCCAAGGGATCAGAGCAGGGGAAATTACCGTTCTCCGAGGACCATCGTCTGAGTCCGATTTGGGGAATCGGTCTTCCCCGCCTTCGTCTGTCCCTGAGGACTGTCTCTTCCTTCTCCGGCTCCTTCTGTCTGGTACTGTCTTTGGGGCGAGGGGGGACATCTCAAAGGAGCTCCTGGACACGGTGTCCATGCCCCTGGCTGTCAGGGCCTAGAGGGGGAAAGAGGGCAGGAAATTGCCGGGTCAGTGCCTGGAGTTGGTGGTAGCGGTGGATCTGGTAAGCCTGAATTTGGACCAAAGATGATTTGGACCCTTCCCTGGGCCTCAGTTTCTCCCTCTGGAAAAGGAGGGATGTGTCCAGATAAGCTCCTGATTCCTCTGGCTTCTGCTGGCCAATGGTCCGGGCTTAAGAAAGTGACATTTAGCACTAATCAATACAATAATACACAACAATTCTAAAGGACTCATGATGAAAATGTTATCCACCTCCAGAGAGTGAACTGAGGAACTCAGAGGGCAGACTGAAGAGGGTTTTTTGCCTTTATTTATTATTCTTGTCTTGCTTTTTTTTTTTTTTTTGCAACATGGCCAGCATTGTTTTGCATGACTTCATATGTATAATGGCTATCGGATTTCTTGCCTTCTCAACAGGGGAAGGAGAGAGGAAGTGGGGCAGACAGTTTGGAAGTAAAAATAAAAATCAAATTTAAAAAATTGCAGCATTTATGTAAGCACCAACTGAGGCAGGGCCCTTTCTCCTAGGTTGGCTTGGCCGCTGGGCACCCACAAAAACTGAGCTCTAGGAAGGCAGGGCTGTACTTGACTCTGATTAGCTCATGTAGGAATAGGTGATGAACAGACTCCCCCAGGCCTCTGAGGAGGCTTCAGGATCTGTAGAGATACACCAAGGCTCTCGCCCTATAAATAGGCACTTCCTAAATTGTTGGTGGTTGAGTGACTGTGACATGAAATGCCCGAGACAGGAAGGCAGAGGAGGGAAGAGCCTGATGGCTCTGGGGGTGCTCTCTGGGATGGGGGTGGAGGGCATGATGGGAAAAGAGACAGAGAAGAGTTCTAGATGGAGGAAGGACATGTGTGAAGATACTGGAGATAACAGAGATGGGGTGGGAAGGGGAAGGAGGTGCAGATGGATCAGAGAGAGTGGAAGGGAGACATGGAAGAGTTCCTCTTAGACATCCATGGCCTGATTACCATTAGGCCTGCACTATGATTCCCTCAGGCCTCCTCACCCTTAATGACTATGCTACAAAGACCACAGCTTATTCTGGGAGCCTATTCAGACTGTAGGGACATCTTCCTCTTTCACTTGAAAGATGACCCAGAATGAATCCCTCAGACCACAGCTGCAGGCTTCAGTCCCCCTTGGTTCATTCAGCAGGTACCACCCAGGTGAGCTCTCACCCACCTCATGCTCCTTCTTCAGCATCTCCATGGCCTCCTGAAAACGCTTCTCCTTCTCCTCGGTCTCAGCAATTGTGGCCTGGTTCTGCTCCTCATAGGCCATGGCTACTACAGCCAGAATCAGGTTCACCAGGTAGAAGGAGCCCAGGAAGATGACCAGCATGAAGAAGATCATGTAGATCTTTCCAGCAGACCTCAGTGTCTGCAGGTAGGGGTGGCCATGGGTGGGAGAGGGGGAGAGAAAAGGTCAGATGCAGACTGATAGGCATCTCCAACAGACTTGGGGAGAACCTCCTGGTCTGGTTGGAGAAAAGCATTCAGATAATCTACCCCAGGCTCTGTGGGTCTGTAAAACATCCCCTGGGTGGAAGGGGAAATGTTACATCTCCATCTTTACGGAGCAGAGAATGTCCCCCACCCAGAGGAAGAGCCTATTTTTCCTCCATCTAGAAGAAGGAATGTTCTCCACCCAGAGGAAGAGAATATCCTCCCTTCTTATGGAAGGGAGAATGTCCCACAACAAAAGGAAGAGAATGTCTCTCTTTCATAATGGAAAGGAGAATGTTCCACATTGAAAAGAAGAGAATGTATTTCTTCCATATGGAGGGGAGAATATCCCCCACCAAAAAGAGAAGAATGCCTCCCTTTCATAATGGAAAGGAGAATGTCTCACACCAAAAGGAAGAGGATGCCTCCCTTTCATAATGGAAGGGAGAATGTTCCACATTGAAAGGAAGAGAATATCTTTCTTCTGTATGGAGGGGACAATGTCCTAGATTCACCACAGGGGAGATAATCAGATACCTAAAGGGGAAAATGTCCCATATGTGAGAGAGAATGCTACCCATAAGAAGATAATTTCTCACACTGGGAGGGAAGGATAGTCTACATCCCTAGGGAGAGGCTATCTCACCCAAGGAGGGGAAAATGTTCAATATCCACACAGAAGAAGAGTCATACCCAGAGGAAAAGAATGACTTGTATCTATATGGCAGGGAGTATGTACTCCAACGACTGGAGTGGAGCCTGTTCTAAACTCACATATAGGGAGAATGCCTTACATCTTCAGACAAAGGGGATATCCCTCAGCTAAAGGAATGAATGTCTCACACCTGAAGGGGAAAATAGTTTTCAATCAAAAATGTTGGAACTGTTTTAACAAAAATAAGTAAATATAGTAATCTGAGTAGGGTCAAACAAAAGGCAATTTGGGTGTGAGGAAGGATAAAAGGATATTAGGGGATTATAAGGTGATAGGGTGTGGAAATGAAGGTATATATGAGATAGAGGAAAATGGGGTATTATAGGAGAGGGCAGCTCAAACAGGTTTATTCCCAGAGGCTTGAGTCAGAGGATACAGGGAGGAAATCAGGGCCAGTAAGAAATGTTTAGGTTTGGCTGGAGGGTTTCTCTTGTTAGTTTCCAAGTCTCTTGAGGGAGGGGTCGAGGGGGCCCCTCCCTGCCAGTCAAACTGATGGCTGGAGGAAGTCTGGGGGAGGTACTTCCTGCCAAGATGGATGCCCCAGTTGTCTCTTGGCCCTTGTCTTAATTTTCAACACAGTGACTCACCACAGGGTTTGAATAGGTCACAAGGGGGTTTATTCATACCAGGGTCAGTCAGAAGGGGGAGGGGTTCAGGGTTTTCTAACTGCTGCTAGGGAGAGGGGTGAGGGTGGGGGATGGGTCGCCGAGGGGTTTGGACGGAGAGAGTCCGGCTCTCCCAGTCAGGAAGATTTGACTGCTTTTTAAGTAAAGTCTCTATCAAATCATTAAAACCAGGGGTAACTTATTTGAGGATACTCTACTAGCCTATAGAAACTAAAACCCACAATATCTAATCACCCAGCCCTCCCTTCCAACCAGAACCCAAAGGAAAATCAGGGAAGGGGCGGGATGGAGATGGGAGATCAGGGAGAGGTCCGGAGAAATGAGATGGGTCCAAATTTCCCCAAAACAAAATAAGCGCAGGCCAAGGCTGAAGCAATTAGGCCAAAGCCGAAAGACCAAAGCAAAAGCCTCCAGCCACAGCGAAAGTCAGAAGGCAAAAGCCTTGTCAATTGGAACTTCACCTCTATTTATAGCTTCAAGTTCTAACTGACTTTCTCAAGATTCTAAGATGTTTAACTGACTTTTTGTGACCGTTAGAAATTACAGAAGCAAAAAGTTTCTGTTAGCCACCTCGTATTACAGAACTGGTTCCTTTCAATACCGATTGAGGCTCTTCAGCCTCTAAACAAATACTCATCACAGGGGGTCATGCCCCAAGATTGTTGAGCTAGGAGGAGCTGCCCTATTTTGGACCTAAACTGTGTTGGTCCAAGAGCTAGGGCCAAGACTTCACGCCCCAAGTCGGGGCCCATCCCACCAACAGTGGGGCATCTCTGGTAACAGTGGCCCTGCCTGCCGAGGAAGATTGAGGGGAATGGAATTCTAAATCGTACCCTCGGGAAGCCCTGAGGCAAAGCCTGGGACCCGGTTAGTCTGGAGTTAGTGTGGCCTGACATGGAGCAGACTTGTATGAGGTCCCCCAGCCCCCACACTATCTAGTAGCTGGATGGGAAGCCCATGTGGGGCTCATCTTTCAGACTGGGCACACACATACCTGCTGGTAGAGACGCTCCCAACAGTCTTGAGTCATCAAGCGGAATAGAGCGAGGAAGGCCCAGCCAAAAGAGTCAAAGCTGGTATAGCCATGATCGGGGTTTTCTCCAGCCTTCAGACAGAGGTAACCTTCTGGACATGACCTGTGGGCCAGACAAATAGGAACTGCCATCTGGGCCTGCAGGACAATCCTTTAGCCCCAGGCCAGGCAGAGTGACTGCCCTTCCCAGGTTGTTTGAAACCTGAGGGTAAAGACTGGCCTTGCAGACAGGAAGACCTGCCACTTACTACCTATGTGACCTTGGGCAAGTCACAACCCTTCCCGGCCTCAGTTTCCTTATCTGCAAATGAGAGATCTATAGCCACCACGTTCACAGGGTTCTTAGAAGGCTCAAATGAGCTCCTGCATGTAAGAAGCGCTGATCAGAGGAGTGAGGAGCTTTTTCTCTTCCCTTCATCCTCCTCCCATCATGAAGGGAAAGTGCGTGGGCAGAGGGGAGCATTCCTCCTCCGCAGGGGCAAGTAGGTTTGCTCTCATGAATGGTCTTGGAGAGAAGGAAGAGGATCACTTGTCAGGGAAGCTGAGGAAGGGCCGAGGAAGGGCCGAGGAAGGGCCGAGGAAGGGCCGAGGAAGGGCCTCTCCTCCAGGAATGGGCAGCTGAAGGGTTGAGGCATCTTTTGACTCCCAGACTTCAGGATGGCAACAGGGAAGTCACAGCTTACAGTGTGTGTGTGTGCGTGTGTGTGTGCATGTGTGTGTGTGTGTGCGTGTGCGTGTGCGTGCGCACACTGGTATGGGTCTTTAAGAAATCGGTTCCACATACCCTGCGTCTGTACTGTTCCCACACAGTAGCACGTCGGAGGTTCCGTTCTTCAGCAAATAGTTTTCTGCAAGAGAAAGACCGTTTGCATGAGGCTCCAGCCCCGTCCTGCCCATGAGGAGTTTTCCACTGGACATCTGCTTGGTCTCGCGTAGAGCTCCCGGGCCCAGCCTCCCCTGTCCTTGTCGAGGGCAGCTCCATCCTCCCGGTCCCTGGCGGTCATCCTGGGAGTCATCCCTGCCCCATATCCCAGCTATCGCCAAGGCTTATGGGCTTCCCCTGGGCAGCCCTCTCCCACGCGCCCTCTTTTCCCTGATGGGGCCGGCCCTCGTCCCCTCGCATCTGGACTGTGGCAATGGCTGCTGGGAGAGCCCGACTGGCTCCGGGCTCTCCCAGCTCCAGCCCATTCTCCTTCCAGCCACGAAAGCCCAGATCTACATCACCCCCATCCCCTACTCAATAAACTCCAGGGCCTCCCTCTCGCCTATGGCAAATGTGGCAGAAACACTCCGGAGTGCTGCCAAACCACATTAAATGTAATGGGAAATAGGGATCAAAAGAAATAAAAATACGTAAAACAGATGCTTTTTAAAAGAAACCCTTAACTTCTGTCTTAGCATCAATTCTGACAGAAGAGCTGTAAGGGCCAGGCAGTTGGGGTAAAATGACTTGCCCAGGGCCACACAGCTAGGAAATATCTGACTCCAGGCCTGGCCCTCTATCCACTGGGCTACCTAGCTGTCCCAATAGCACTGAAATGTAAAACTAATTCAATATGTGGCCTACAGAGATGCTTCCCTACAGATCAGCAGCCCTGGTTTCCACTGGAGTTGAACACCACTGACTTCCAGGATCCTACCCACAATCCCCTTCCAGTCTTCTTACATTGCAGAGCCCCCCAATACTCTCCAGGACAGTGGCAGGGATCTCCTCTGTCTGTGGACTCCAGGCATTTTCTCTGGCTGCCCCCCAGCCTGGAATTCTGTCCCTCCTTGTCGTCTCTCTGACTTCCACCCACTGAAGTCTCAGCAAAACCCCCAGTTTCTCCAGGAAGCCTTTCCCAGTCCCCCTCAGGGCTAGCGGCTTCCCTATGCCGCCCGTCTGTCATTTATCCTGCATCGTAGGCACGTTATCCTCCCCATTAGACAGTGAGCTCAAGGAGAACAGGGACGGATGTTTAGGGCCTCTCTTTGGGTACAACAGGCACTTAATAAATGTTGATGGCTTGCCCTGTCTCTGCCTCCCTCCCCTCCTCCTTGGTCCCGGCTGCCTGACTTCCATTCTGGCCACTAGAGCTCTCCAGGGTCCCCAGAGGCCTTTTCTTAGCCTCGGTGGTCCTTCTGACCACAGGCTCCTGGAGATTCGAGGCCATTTGGAGCCTGGATCTGGAACGAGATTGGACCTGGGAGGCCAGCCCACCTCAACGCCTTGTTTCTCAAATGAGTCATCTGATGGTTGACTCGGGTCTAGTCCAGCCCTCTCATTTAACAGATAAAGGCAATGAGGCCAAGAGAAAAAATGCCACTTGTCCAAACTCACAGAAACCAGGGGGGAAAGCAATGATTAGGCCCTTACGATGTGCCAGGCTCTTTACAAATATCATCTCCTTTGATTCTTACAATGACCCTGGGAAGTGGGTGCTGTTATTATCCCTATTTTACCACTGAGGAAACTGAGGCAGAGGCCAAGTGACTTGTCCAGGATCACCAAGATAGTATCTGAGGCTGGATTTGAATTCAAGTCTTCCTAATTCTCTCTCCATTGTGATTACAACTCAGTAGGCATTTTATTAAGGGCCCCCTATGTAATAGGCACTGAGAAAACAAAGATAAAAAATGAAGCAAACCCCTAATTTCAAGGCACAAAAGGTACCAAGGTATAGAAGTGGATTTCGAACTCATTTCGAACCTCTGATTCTACATCTTTCCATCGTTCTTTTCTGGCCCTTTTTTTGGCAGCACTTTCTTACCTGGTCCTCTTCCTACCTCTCTGACAACTCTGTCTTGGTCTCCTTAGTCAGTTTATCTCTCCCTTCCCAACTCATTAAATAAATGCGACCCCCTCCAGCCTACTGGACCTTCCATTACTGATCTCAAAGCACCTTATTTTAAAAAAGCATGGCTGCCAGCTCCCCTCCTCCCAGGCTGGAGCCCCAGTACCAGGACACCCAAAGGGGAGGCGAGTACCTGGGCTGCTGATGTACATCTCCACCGACTCCCAGATTTGGTCATCGGACACAACAGTGCCATTTGTCCCATTCAGGATGGTAAAGTTCCGGACACATTTATTCCGTAAATTGCCCATAAAGAGTTGGAGACCTATGAGGGCAAAGACACTTAGGCAGAACACAGTGAGGACCATCACATCCGCGAGCTTCTTGACGGACTGAATCAAGGCCCCCACGATGGTCTTCAGGCCTGGAGAGAGAAGATCCGGGAAGTCAGAAGCTCACCAGAGGGCACGAGGCTGTCTGCTACAGAAGCTCAGAATTGGGCAACATCTCGTCTTTCTTAGAGAGAAGCCTAAAAGACTTTGAAGTGGGCTTGGAGCTGGGGACCCCTCAATAATCTAAGTGGGGCCTGGGGGATCTCGGAATTAAAGAGATACCCAGCAGGGCTAAGGGGAACCGAACTTGGGTCTGTCTGGGCCTTGAGGGGATGCCCTTGGGCCCTGCTAGTTGGGCTGGGCTGGGGCGAGGCAGTTCACAAAGTGAAGTGGGCACCAGCAAGACCTTTAGGTTAAGCTCAAACCCACTTTGCCCAGGTGGCTGAAGTCAGTGTAAGGTTTGGCCCTTGTTTCTGCCTGAGTTTCCAGGGAAGTAGGGGTACATGCATGGGACCACAGAGTGGGTCAATCTATTTGGGACTGAGAGGGGCTGGAATTGCCCAGTCCAGAGTGAACATGGACTTAGGCTTCATTCATGAATTCACAAATTCCCTTCCTTGACTCAGTTTGGGTGAAAAAAAAAAAAACCAACACACACAAACAAAAACACCAAAAAAACCCTTATCCTGACTCCCCACTGCCAAATAATTATGGGTCCCTATGACAGCCGACAGACGGGTGGCGAAGAACACTGGAGATTGTCACAAAGGAACACACATTCAGAAACTTGTCCCCAGCCCCAGAGAGATCAGGAAAAAGGAGAAGGGGGGCAGGGAAGGCTTTGGTGTGCCCTTTCAAGGTCAAACATCCCAGGGAGGGCTGGAATTGTTCCAACAGGAATGGACATGGCAGTCAACACTCTCCAACATCTTGGGGCTCTAAAAGGGCTTAAATGGAACTCCTTCTACGCTTTTCTCCTGACCCCTTCCATGAACCTTTTCATGCTCATATGCAGCTCTGGGTAGGAAACTAACAGATGCTCCCAAAGGTGGCAGCAGAAGGAGCAGGCTGCCTTACCTTGGAGACAGGTATAGATCTAATATATCTGCCTCCTTCCAAACATTTCCCTCTCTCCTAGAAGCGCTTGCTTGCTCTCTCTCTCTCTCTCTCTCTCTCTCTCTCTCTCTCTCTCTCTCTCTCTCTCTCCCTCTCTCTCTTCCTCCCTCTTTCTGTCTCTCTCTCTCCCCCACTCCTCCTCCCCAACTGTCTCTCTCTCCCTCCCTATTTCTCCCTCCCTCTCTCTCTTTTTTCTTCTCCCCATCTGTCTCTTTCTTCCTCCCTCCCTCTTCCTCTCTCTGTCCCTCTCCATCTCTCCCTGTCTCTGTCTCTCTTCCTTCTTGCCTCATTGAACTTGGCCGTACTGAGAGAGGTCTCTTTAAAGATGGGGGACCCTGGGAATGGAGAAGGGCTCACCAGGTAAATCACAGAACACCTTTGTTGGAATGAACTTGGCCTCAAGGCCCAAACTCAGTGGTGGAAGGAGGAGGAATAGGGAGGAAAGAAGAAGAGGGAGAGGAAGAAGGACATAGAAGAAGGGCACATTTCATAGCCCTCCCCTCCAGACGTTCCCGAGTGAGCCTCCCCTTGCATTATCCGTTACACAGCCAGGCTCCCTCTGGGATTTCTCATTTAGTAAAAGACAAGCAAAAATGTGTGACTACATCCAATCTGGCCCACTAGATTGAGGTTATCCTTCTAAAAAGCCAGGCCAAGAACTCTGGTCTCTCGTTGTTTCCCACAGATGGGTGTATGAACTTCTGCCTGGCTGCCCCGCCTCCCCCCAGCCTTTGGAGGCTCCACTCGGGCCCCGCAGCAGCTCGGGCTCCCACAGGCTAAGGAAGGAAGAGAAGCAGGGCTCCCCGAGTTCGCCCACACTTCTGATTAAAAGCTCTCCATCCTCAAGCTGGTTAATCTATTCAAACTCCCCACAGCGGCTGGTGTCAGAGTGAGAAGTCAGGAAGCAGAGGAGGCAGGCACACCAAACAGTGGGAAACAAAAGTCTACCCGTGAGCACGCCTCTGGCTGTGAGAGAAGTGAAGAGATGCTCAGGGCATCCTGCAGGAGAAAGAAGCCCTCCGAGGAGATGTTGGCAAGCACCTGACGGGGGAAGGCACGGGCCAGGGGGCAGCTCCTGGGCCAGCGTCATGAGGCCCTCTGGGGGAAGGCCGTCCCAGGAGAGGGGCCTGGAAGACCAAGGCTCCAGGTTTTTCATCAAGGCATCTTGGGTAGTCGCTCTGCCCTGCCCACATGGACCTTCATTCTATAATGTAAGGACTGGCCCGGATAGCCTCAAGGGCCCATTATTGATAAAGGAGGCACCCAGCAGGGGACACACAATGAGCCTGAGAGGATGGAAATGTGAGGGGGCAGATCTAGGAGTACTGGACTGTCTGTTCAAAGCCAGAAGAGAACCTGGATTATGAGAGAGAGACAGAGAGAAAGGCAGAGAGATAGATAGATAGATAGATAGATAGATAGATAGAGAGAGAGAGAGAGAGAGAGAGACA
>NC_058130.1:14686930-14692369 GCF_016433145.1 Gracilinanus agilis | reverse complement strand
TGATGGGGAGAGAGAGAGAGAGAGAGAGAGAGAGAGACAAAGAGAGACAGAGACAGAGAGAAAGACAGAGAGCCAGGGAGAGAAAGGAGAACAAAGGGAAAGAGAAAAGAGAGGAGAGAGACAGAGTCAGAGAGAGACAGAGTCAGAAAGACAGAGACAAAGAGACAGAGACAGAGAGAGACAGAGGGACAGAGACAGAGAGACAGAGAGACATGGACAAAGATGGAAAGAAAGCCAGGGAGCCAGGGAGAGAAAGGAGGAAGAGGAAGAGAGAGAGAACACTGGGAGAGAAAGAGGAGAGAGAGAAAGAGAGAGAGAGAAAGAGAGAGAGAGAGAGAGAGAGAGAGAGAGAGAGAGAGAGAGAGAGAGAGAGAGAGAGACAGGTTAAAGATTACCAATTTTAAGATGCTAAATAAAAGCAGATGAAGAAGAAAAAAGACATCTCCAGGCTCTTATTAAAGGTCACACAATGGTAAATACAGGAATTTGTCTTGCTAGATAGACTTTACATAGTTGTTACAAGGGTCTCATTTTTCTTTCCTTATCAGTGAGGGGAGAGAAGAAGGTGACTTTTGGTTCATTGAAAAAAAATAAAATTCAATGAAAAAGAAAAGAACTTGAGGACCATCTGATCCAGCATCCTCATTTCCCAAATTTCAAGGAAAAGCCCAGAGAGCTAAGTGACCTATCCAAGAGCACACAGGAAGAAATAGAGAGAATCACGATTCAAACCCAGCTCTCTGATTCTAAATCTCAAACTTTTCTTACTTTTTCACATTTTTTTTTTGGTCAAAGCATGCTTTGATTTTAGGCATCAGGGAAATCTAGATCTATGGCTACATCTGAATCCATATCTATATAGATACATATTTACATTATATATGCAAATATCTTTTCTGGTCTATCTAATCTGTCTATCCTATCTCTCTCTCTCCTTTCTCCTATCTGTGTTTTCCCTATCTATCTAGTCTATCTAGCTGTCTGTCTATCTGGTTTAGCTAATGTATCTGTCCTGTCTATCTTTCTTTCTTCCCTATCTATCCTATCTGGCTATCAGACTGTCATCCTATCTAGTCTGTCCGTCTATATATCTCTCTATCTGTCTGTCTGCCTGCCTGTCTGTCTTTCTATCTGGTCTATCTAATCTGTCTATCCTATCTATCTCTCTTTCCTATCTATCCCATCTGCTCACCTATCTGTCTTTATCCTATCTGTCTATCTATCTATCTATCTATCTATCTATCTATCTATCCGTCATCCATCCATCAATCCATCTAGCTATCAGTCTATCTATCTGTCTGTCTGTCTTTCTGTCTGTCTATCTGTCCATCTGTCCATTCATCCATCCATCCATCTATCTATCTATCCATCCATATGTCCACCTCTGTCTGTCCGTCCATTCATCCATCCATCCATCTAACCACTCAACTATCCATCTATCTATCTATCTGTCTGTCTATCCATCCATCCATCTACCCAACTATCTATCTATCTATCTGTCTGTCCGTCCATTCATCCAGCTATCTGTCTATATCTATCTGTCTGTCTGTCTTTCTGTCTGTCCATCTGTCCATCCATCCATCCATCCATCCATCCATCCATCTGTCCACCTCTGTCTGTCCGTCCATTCATCCATCCATCCATCTATCCACCTATCTATCTATCTATCTATCTATCTATCTATCTATCTATCTATCCATCTGTGCACCTCTGTCCGTCCGTCCGTCTCCTGGACTATATAGCCGTACTAATCTATGATCACCCTTTGCCCAGGAGGAGCCGTGGAGGTGGAAATGCACTTTGCTGTTTCTCTATTTCTCATTAGTCTGGGGAATTCCCAGGGAGAAGCTTCTGTGCCCAAGCCGATCATCACCTGCTCTGAAATGTGCCGTCCGAGCGAGCCGACTTCAGGTCAGCTCCCCGTCTAGGACACTGTCTTGTCCCTCATCCTCTCTGCCCTGCCCCCAGCCTCCAATGTTTCTCATCTGTTTTCAAGAGATTCTCTTTCTATCTGGAGGTAAAACCTCAGGCTCCTTCCTGGGAAGGGCCCCAAATGGCCTCAGAATCCATTAAACATCTTTCCGTCCCGGGATTCCAGCCAAGCTATGGAATGAGAGGGAGGAAAGGGCTGCCTGAAGGACATGCCTCTGTCCATGTTCCTTAGACGTCCCATTGAGTCAGGGACGCGGAAGCCAGGTGAGAGGACCCATTTGGGATGGCGGATTTTGCCAGGCTACGTAGCTCAACGTATACCTAAAAAGGAATTTGTTCTATGGGACACCTAACAAATGGTCATCCACCTTTTCTTTGGAGACCTCCAGGGATGGGAGACTCATTACCTCAAAGGCAGCTCATTCCACTTTGGAAAGTTTCAAGCCCTGATCTTTTCCTTTGCTACTTCCTCTCGCTGCTCTCATCCTGTCCCCTGGTGCCAACAGAACAACTCTAGTCTCTCTCCCAGGACCTAATCCTTCTTCCTAAAGGCCACCGTCTTGGGCCTCCTAAATCTTGCCTCCAATGTTGGTTCCAAGACAGAAGAATTGGGCTTAAGTGACTTGTCCAGGGTCCCTTCTAGCTCTCATCGTATTTCTCTCTCGCCTTTGGGACCGCCGTTGCAGCCCGCAGAGCGGGTCAGCCTAGAGATTATCCTAGAGCTCGGCCCAGCGTCCCCTCGCTCTGACAGGAACCCGCGTGCCCGGGACAAAGGCCTGAACTCGTCTCCTTAGATGTCTAAGCCCCTACATGGCTTTGCTGGCGTGCCTCCTCACTCTCTCTCCCTCCTCCTCCTCTGCTCCCCCTGCAAGGGGCTCAAGCACGGATGGGGCTCTGCAAAATGGAACGAGCGACTTGAAGCGGGAATAGCTCCGCTCGCAGAGGGATTTCCCTCCTGTGTGGAGCCGAGCTCTTGCCATAGTACCATCGCAGGCTCTGCCTGGCCCCAGGGTCCAGTGGAGATGTGGTGGTGGTCCTCTGTGAGCAGGTAAGAGACACCCTGGGCTGGCGGAGAGGAGGGAGGGGGCCCTCCCCGCCCCCAGCCCCTCCTGGAACGGCCCCCTGTGCCGTGGGGTCCTTGCCAACATCTGCCAGGGAGCATGGCCCGCTGAAGCTGCCATGCACGGTTTGCTAGCCCTTCTACCTTGCCATGCAGGTTACGTCTGTTAAACACCAAGGCTGAAGGAGACCTGTCCACAGATTACACTATTGGCTAAAAAAAAATAGAGTCTGTGGGTGGGGGGTGGCGGGCGGGGGGCCGTCCGGCTCTAGACGTCAGGGGTCTCGTGGGAGTTTTTATTGCCAGCCTCCGCGTGGGCAGGGGGGGACGTTGGCAATGGGCAGGCTAAGCCTGAAAAAAATCAAAGCTGTCTTATTCTTGGAACAATGTCATAATAGCGGCTTCCCGAGACGGCTTCCGCCACTGGTGTTTGGGTTGGGCTGTCAAGTGGGAACACTTTGGGATGAAACTTGGAGCTTCCAGGCTAGTTCTGTTTGGAGGCTGGAACGTGCCGCTTACACTGATTCATGGGATCGACGGGGACGATAATAACGATAATTCTAGTAATAACAGCGACAACAGATTTGGAAATAACGGAGACCCCTGCAAATTGGTTCTGTGCTTTGGAGAGAGAACTCTGCAGGAGGGAGCGCTAGCCAGGAAATGCATCGCCCGGCCCACGCCGAGGGGGCTCCAAGAGCTTCTGGGGAGAGCAACGGAGTGGGAGAGGGCGAGCCGGGCCCAAAGACCACACAGACTCGGGGCGGGGGGTGTATTCTAGGACAGGAATATCCTCCACTGCGCTCCATTCCCACAGTGCTCAGGGCCTTTGGGCTGACAGCAGGGAATGGAGCCGGGGCTGTCGGGGCAGGGGGATCTGTCAGTCCAGCCTTGATGTTTGACCTGGTTTTCACCTGAAATGACCGATATAGTTTTCAGGGCCCGGAGGACTCGGAAGGTTCGTAAGGCTGAGACATTGCCCAGGTCCACAAATTCAGTGGTGTATCTGTAACAAGGGAAAGGCACACACAAGACAGTGACAAGACGCCAGCAGAAAACAACAGTAAAGGGGACAACGGACAAGGGGACAGAGAGAAAGTCACTTGGAGTTGCGAGGTGTGAGCCGGGGAGCATCCAGGGCCTTACCTGGGATAACTGAAATAGTTTTTAGAGCTCTCAGGACTCTGAAAGTTCGAAGAGCCGATAAGTTCCCTACTTTTATATTTTCTGATACATACCTGCAGAATCAAACCACAGTTATTGGGAATTAAAACAAAGAGAGCATATCCTTCCCCACCGCCGGCCCCCACCCCGACACCCCCGGAGCTCTCCCTGGGATACTTCTAGGGAAGGAAAGCCCAAGGGACTTCTTAGGGATCTTTTCAACAGGCCCCAGGGTCTCATTGACCAGTATAGCACCACCAGGGATACCAGAGAGACTTGGCCATCTGGTCCTCCAGAGTCTTATAAGGTTCGGGCATCCAAGGGATCAGAAATAACGGAGGATGGTCAGCTCAATGGGGAATGGGAGTGGAGGGGAATGCAGTGGTGAATCAGAGGGACTCTGTGGGATAGAGGCCTTGGTCAGCAGTCCCATGCCCTGGCCCACACAGGAAAGGGAAACCTCTCCTACACCCACCTCCAGGACTTTCTCCTGAAAAAAAAAAAAGATGGTGGAGGAGGCGTATTTCATCAATAGAGGAAAATAGCAGTGGGGAACTTCCTTCCATAGGCACAACTCAACACCTACTCTTTAATGTATGGTTTTAGAGCTGCTCAGGTCACTAAAAAAAGAGAGGGGGGACCCTCCACCCCTTGTTTATTTGTCAGAAGCAGGACTTGAATTTAGGTCTTCTTGGCTCTCTATCCACTCTCGCCTTCTCAGATCTCCAGATAATTTAGGGATACTTTCTCATTACTATTCTGTTTTCACACCTAGATGACCTTGGATAAGTGACTTGCCCTCTCCCAGCCTCAGTTTCTTCATCTGTAAGATGAAGGATTGATTGGATCTTGATGGCCCCTGAGGCCCCTTCCATCTCAATGTCTACACTTTTGATCTTTAGACCTCTCCTTTTGTTTTAATCTTGGGTTATTCAACTAGTCACAACGTTCTACATTTCACTCTGTGGGACAGATCCAATGTAAACAGAGAGAAGTTTGGGCTCTGGTAGGAAGGACGCCTGGAAGGAAGGATGCCTAGAAGGAAGGAAGGAAGGACTCCTCAGGCCCTGAGAGCTTTAGCAGCCTTTCCACCCCACTTTGCTCCAAACAACTATCCCCAAATGGAAAGGCCCCTGGGCTGCAGTTATCCCTCCTTCCTGAAAGAAAGATGGTGCACAAGGCTGCTCCATACGCCCATTTTTCTAATGAGTAACGGCATGATACAGAAGACAGAACACTGGAGTGGGAACCAAAGGACCTGAATTCAAGTCTTGTCTTTGCCA
>NC_058130.1:14664242-14674703 GCF_016433145.1 Gracilinanus agilis | reverse complement strand
GCGGGCCGAGCGCCGCCGGGCCTCCTGGGAGTCTGAGCCGAGGGGCAGCCGGGGCAGAGACCGTTCTCTGGGGCAGGAAGGCTCCCCACCCCCTACGCCTCCTCGAGCCAGGGCTCCTGCTGACAGAAAACGGCCCGAGCTGAGAGAGACACTCCTGGCAGTATCACACTGATAGGCGGCCGTTTCTCCAGGCCCGAGTTCCCATGACCGGGGAGCTGGGCCCCCCCGGGCAGATAAGGGTCCTCCGGAGCCACAGCGAGGCCCTGGCGGCTGTCACAGCATCAGCTCCTGCTGCCGTGGGGGGCTGGGGGGGCGGGGGGACACGGCCCACATCAACACCCTGGACGTGTCCCCGACGGCCCTGCTGGCCCGCCGCCAGCTCCCGGCCCAGCTGATGCCCTCATATGGTGACAGGCAGGGGATCCTGGCGAGGAGGGGCTGCCCCTCGCCGCCCGGCTCTCCTCTCCCAGCCAGGACTTGGAGCACACCCAGCGGCCCCCCTGCGCTCCCCCTCTGCCAGCCCCTATTTCACAGGAGTCCTGATAGGGACCGGCTGTCGCTGCTTCTCTGCCTGGGCCTGCGACCCATCGGGGGTCTGCTGCTGCCTGTGGTGGGCCGCGTGCCTGTCCTTAGGTGCTCCCACCAGAAAGGCTCCCTGCTCGCTCGCTCTGTCTGTCCTTGTCTCTGTCTCTGCCTGTCTCTGTCTGTCTGTCTCCTTCCCTTCCCATCTGCCTTAGTGCCAACTCTGAGACAGGACAGTGGCAAGGAGTAGGCAATAGGAATTAAGGGACTTGCCTAGGGTCCTACAGCTAAGAAATGTCTGCAGCTGGAGTTGAACCCAGGTCCTCCCCACGCCCGGCCTGGTGCTCTGGCCACTATACTCCCTGGCTGCCCCTCTGGTTCCTCCCGAGCACCATGGCTGGGTACATTCTCCCAGGCAGAGCTCAGAAAACTGCCACGGCTCCCCTTGGTGGTACGAGTAAAGATGCTTAAGTCAGGAGGACTCTGAGTTCAAATCCTGCTCGAGACACTAGTGGCCCAGCTCTGCGTGTCACTTAAGCTCTGTGCCTCAATTTCCTCACCTGCAAAGTGGGGATAATGACAACATCTACCTCCCGGGGCGGGAATCCATCCTCGAGACACCCCCGCGAGGCCCCCTTCCCGGACAGCAGCTGGAGGCGGCTCTCCCTCGCTCCCAGCTGCTCAGACTTGGTGTCCCCCTCGGGGGCAGAAGGGGGCTGGGTCAGGGGTCCGGCTAGCTGTGTTTGAGGCAGAGGGTCCTGCCTCGGCCTCTCCCTGTCTTGGAGACCTTGGCTCCCTCACTTAATTTCTGCGAGCCTTGGTTTCCCCATCTGTAAAAGGGGGGACGGATGCCACTGGCCACCTCTTGTCTCTCAGCGCTCGGATCCTGCCCGCCCTTCCATCGTGGCTTCTCCCGAGACTACGACTTCTCCCATGGGTGCCCGGCAGGTGGCCGAGAAGCGTTTGCCGCTTCGTGGGTGGATTTCAGAGCCGGGACACCCTGAGGGGGCTCGGCTGGCCCTCTTGGCCATTCGTCAGCTCCGACGGAAGGCCGATGGGGGCTCAGGCTGTGTCCGGAGGCCGTCTGGGACGAGGCGGGGCTGCTTCTCAAGGTCTCGGGACCCTCTCAGCCTCTACAGTCCGTGTTCTTGGCGGGGCCGTTCCCGAAGCTCCCCTCGGGGGCCCCCAATGCCTTTGGCCGTCTCGAGGATGCCAGCTGGACCTCCGGCTGTCCCCGGCTCGCCCGGGCCGGCCCATCTCCCGCTGAAGGTGACCTTTCTCTGTTGACACCCTTTAAGCCACACTCTCCGAATTTCTGGTAGGCGCTGGACGGTGACCC
Organism: Gracilinanus agilis; assembly: GCF_016433145.1. Taxonomy (NCBI): domain Eukaryota; kingdom Metazoa; phylum Chordata; class Mammalia; order Didelphimorphia; family Didelphidae; genus Gracilinanus; species Gracilinanus agilis. Next base: position 14,672,842 of record NC_058130.1, on the reverse strand, counting down.
GCTGCTGCGTGTCCTTGGAGTGACCTTCCCTTCTGTCTGGGCACTCGGCGTGCCGGCGCTCCCGACCAAACAAGGAAGAGCCGTTGGCTCCGGACGCCCGGCGCCCCTTCGCTGACATCAGTCGTCCTCCTTCGGGGGGGTTGGAACGAGACCCGGGAGGGGCTGCCTCTTCTCCCAGCCTCTCTGAGACAGTAGGAAAGGGCAGTCAGAGGCCCTGGGTTCAAATCCTACCTCCCCTTGCTCAAACGACTGCCCGGATAACTGTCAGCAGGACCGTCCGTATCTTGTTCATACGCCCTTCTCCGCTTGTTGTCTCCCCCCTTAGACGGTGAGTCTCCCGAGGGCAGCCTTGGTCTGGCACAGGGCACGGCTCTGACGTTTCTGCTCTTTTAGACCCCCTCTTTCGCCTCAGACTCGGTTCCAAGGGCAGAGGACCGGTCACTCAAGGGACTTGTCCAGGGTCATCCAGCCAGGAAGTGTCCGAGGCCAGACTGGAACACTAAGTCTGGCTCTCTATCCACTGAGCCGCCTCACGATCCCCCTGCTGCAATGCTTATCGACTGACTCTCAAAAAGTCACGAACCCTTCCTGGCCCTCCGTCTCCTTATTTGTGAAACGACGTGTCGGTGCCTTCGCGCCGGCTCCAAATGGAGGCTCCTTCCTTCCAGCCCAGATCGAGGATCCTGAGGGGGAGGCCGGCAGCCGACACGTCCAAGTCGCAGGGGGTCAGAGGGACCTCTTTAAGGCCCCCCTTTAAGGAAGGGATGAGCTGCTGGTTCTAGTCTCAATCGAAGCCTCTTCCATGGAATCAGCCAGCCAGCCAGCGGGGACCTCAGCAGTTGTCAAACAACCTCCTCATTTAATAGCTGAGGAAAGCCCGGAGGGAGGAGGGGAAGTGACTTGTCTAAGGTCACCCCGAGAGGCAGAGCCGAGATTCGATCCAGGGTCCTCCGACTCCTAATCCTTTCTGCTCTCCGCCGTCCCCGGAGTGACAGAAGCTCCTGTCGGGGCAGGAGGGGCGACCCAGACCTCTGGGGCTCTCGGAGGGAGCTTCTCCCGACGAGGTCGGCCCCTCGGGGTTGGGGGGTCCTCACCGTCCGCCTCTCTGGCGTCTTCCTGGGAGTCAGCAGGAAAACCGGCCTCCACGTCAGAGCTCCGTCTTCCGGCCCGTTTCCAGCGTTGCCTCTAATTGTGCCCTAATTGCTCCGCACAGGCGCGTTTGCTGTCTCTGATGACTTCGCAGGCACCCCCCGCCCAGGGGCCCCGGGGGTCTCCCCACGTCCCCCCTCGCCTCCACGCGGGCTCTGGGGGCAGATCCTGCTGCTCTAGGCGGGGAGAGGCTTCCCCGGCCCTCTGGGGCTTCCGATCCAGGGGTCTGGAGACAGCCGTGACCCGCAGCGCCAGGCCCCCTGGGCAGGGGCCCGTCGGACAGGGGGGCCTCACGGCCGGGGACCCTCGAGGCAGCCCCACTCCCTCGCCTCGGGGGCTGCTCCCACCTGGAGCTCCGTTCCCAGGGGTCACATCTACACAGAGCGGCCCTGCATTGGGGCGCCCTGGGGGATCGGGAGGACGGCTCGGCAGGAGGCTGCGCCCCCGGAGGCCAAGCGGGCCTCCTCGCTAGAGAGCATGACGCGGCCCGTCACGAGGCCAAGCCCGCCTCAGTCTCCCCCTCGGTACCATGCAGAGGCTCCTCTCTGCAGGAGGGTTGAGGCAGGATGGCTGCATGCCAACCTCCCGGTGCCGGGCCGATCCGGGCCAGCGCGCCCTCCCGGGAGAGACGCCCCCATTGGGGCCCTTGTCACAGCTTCCCGGCAGCAGCGCCGCAAGCCCAGAGAAGCCAGAGGGCCCCTCGAGCAGGGGGCCCCGAGGCCGACCACCGTACTTTACAGAGAGGGAAACCGAGGCACGACAGGGTCGTGAAGCGCTCCAAACCCAGAGCCTCTTCCACGGTGCCGGGCCGACGCTCCGGTGCCAGACAGGAGTCCGCCGTCGCTCCGGCGGCCTGAGGTAGTTCTTGGGGAGTCCAGGCAGAGGGGAAGCCGGGGTCTGGGAACGGTCACAGGACGGCCCTCTGCGGGCCCTGGCCGGGCGGCCACGCGGAGGCGGAGCCTTCTGACGAGGGGACATCCCAGAGCCACAAGCGGCTCCTTCGGTTTACAGACGGGCCGCCTGAGGCTCGGGGCGACGCCGGGGCGCCTCCCGCCTTCCTCCCTGCACGGCCGACAAGGAAGCGGAGATTCCGACAGGCCGCGGGGCTCGCTCCGTAAGAGCAGGATTCGAAGCCGGGTCCTTCGGGCCCCCTCAGCGCTCTTACACGCTTGGCCTTCTCGCTCCAGGATCCTGGGCGGCCCTCGGAACCCCTCCGGGCCCCCGAAGAGCAGCAGCCAAGAGGGAGAGTTCGTGCTTCCGCCGAGAAGTCACCCCGAAGGAGTTCTTAGAAAAACGGAAGCGCGTGAAGCTCATCGAGCGCTTCCTCGCCCCAGCAGCGGCCGCTGGTGCCTCGGTTTCCCGGGCCGGTTTGGGAAGTTAGGCTGGGAGCCGGCACGGAGTACTCCTGCTGCTGCTGCTGCTGCTGCTGCTGCTCAGTGAGGATCACAAGCGCGGAAAACCTGCCCTTCCGGCTCAGAATCTCGGCTCTGTATTGTTCCGGCAGAAGAGCCGTAAGCAAGAGGGATCCAGTGACTTGCCCAAGGTCACACGGCGAGGGAGCGTCTGGAGCCGGATCTGAACTCAGGACTTCTCATCTCCAAGTCTGCTTCTCTGACCGCTGAGCCAGCCAGCTTCCCCTCTGCCCGTCGCTCTTTAAAGACTTTATAAATGAGTTCGTTTTATTTTATTACCTTCTGGCTCAGAATCCATACCGTGTATTGGGTTCAAGGCAGAAGAGCAGGAAGGGCTAAGCAATGGGGGTTAAATGAGGGGGTCTGAGCCAGATTTGAACCCAGGACCTCCGTTCTCTAGGCCTGGCTCTCCATCCCCTGAGCCGCCCCGCTGCCGGCTCTAGGCAGCTCTGGGGTCTGCAGAGCACTTAAAACCAGGGTCCGCTGGTGGCGGGGACCATCCTGCGGGCCGAGTGCTGCGAGGCTCCGGGAGGTGGCTGCTCCCCCCACGGTCACGGCTCTCCACGGCGCCCTCCTGCCACGGCGCCTCTGGAGCAAATCACACTTAGCCGATCACATGAGCAAAGGCACAGCGCGGGGCGCGAGTGCAGAAGCTGCTCGGAGGGCTGAAGGAGCCTCCCCGGGCCGGAGGCTGAGCTCAGGCTTGGATCTCCAGCATCCGCCTTCAGCGCCGCATCCGTGACTGGGAGAGCCCCAGGCCCGGCTCCTCCTTGGAAACTGGCCCCTGGCTGGCAACGAGGCTCTCTGAGGAGGTTTCCTTGGAAACCTGGGCCGAGAGGGGCCCCCAAGGGGCCGCCTTTGGGAGAGCTTTGGGGTCTCGGCTCCCATCGGGACTGGGGGTCCCCGGAAGCCCAGGAAAAGCCCCCCGGCTCCAATTCCCTTCCAGGGCCCCCTCCAGCTTTGAACGCGCCACTCCTTCACTCAAAAAACTTCAATGGCTCCCCATTGCCCGCAGGACGAGCTCCGAAGGCTCTAGCCTGGGGCTCCCAAGCAGCCCTTCACGGACTCTGCTTTGCAGATAAACGGGTCTGTCGGCCACCCCTCGAGCTCTGACTCGCACCCTTGCGCATACTGTTTGCTCCCCAGGCCTGGGGGGCCTCCTCTTCTGGCTCAGTCTCTCAGAATCCTAGTTTGCCTTCAAGGCTCGACTTCGGCGCTGCCTCCTCTGGGAAGACGGCCCTGAATTCCCCCAATGGCGAGCCCCGTCCTTGTCTCACTCGCCTGCGTGCGGGCGTCTGGCAGAATCGAGGCTCCTGAGGCCACCCCGCAGGGGCCTGATCAAGGCTGGTGGGATGGGGCCAAGCTGGATCTTCTCACGGCCCAGGCCCGGGCCAGGACCCACGCTCGGCCTCTCTCTGCCTCTGTCTCTCTGTCTTTCCGTCTCTGTGTCTGTCTGTCTCATATTTCTCTGCTCCCTTCTAGTACGTTCACCTTCACAGAAGCCGGGCTGGAGAGGAGGCTCCCTGAGGGCGCGCCTCAGGCTCCTTTGCTCGGGGCTCCTGGCATGCCAGAAGCGGCCCTTCTTCTCACACGGACTGAGGAGATGGAGGCTGGGGGAAGGGTACGAGGCAGGATTCGAACCCTGGTCCCATGACTTCAGGCCTGGGCTCTCCCCTGCTTCCTCTTATTTGTCTCCCAGCTCGTCCCAGAAGGTGAACCACTGAGAATTCTTCTGGCCTTTGGATTCGGAGCGCCCCGAACGTGTCCCTCCCCTCCAGGGACCTCGGGGGAGCCAAGAGCCCCGCTCGGGGGACTCTGCTGTCCCTCAGGGCCCCGGGATGAGCCCCCCAGCCCGGGGAGGTCGGTGCCCTCCAATGGCCGGCCTCGCTCCGTCCCCCTCTCCGCAGGCAGGAGGACAAGAAGCGGCCATCGCCCATCCTGGGAGGGGACGTCACGCACACACACACGCACACACACGCACACATGCACACACACACACGCACGCACACACACGCGCACACACGTGCACATGCGCACACACATGCACGCACGCACACACGCACACATGCACGTACGCACACACACGCACATGCACACACACGTGCACACACACACGTGCACATGCGCGCACACACGCACACACACGCACGCACGCACACATGCACGTACGCACACACACACACACGCACATGCACACACACGCACATGCACACACACGCACACACACACACGCACACACACGCACACACACGCACACGCACACACGCACACGCACACACACGCACACACGTGCACACGCACGCACACACGCGCACACACACACGCACACGCACACACACACACACACGCACACACGCACAGAGGGAGCAGCGAGGCCCCGTGTTCTCGCCGCACCAGGCCTGCCATTCCCCCTCGCAGGGCGCCAGATTAGGTTACAAGCCAGCCTGAGAGCCGCCTGACAGGGCGGAGGAGTCGCAGCCAAGGCCGGCCCGGGGAGGGCCGTGGCCGGGGGAGGGGCAGCCCCTGGCCTTGCAGGGGTGACGGCCAGCCTGGTCGGGGCTGATTGGACCCTGCGTGGCACCAGCTGGTGGAATGACCTCCTTCTCCCCCTCCAGCTGTCTCTGAGTGTCCGCCTGGCCACCAGCCTCCCCGGGCACTCCCCGGCTCCGTGGCTCTGCCCGGAGGGACCCTCCTGGGGGGCTCCTGGCATCGCGTCCGGCACACACATCCCGTATTGGGAAGACTGGCCTGGCCTGGGGGCGGGCTGGGGAGGGGAGAAAGAGTCCAGAAGCCGTGGAGAGCGGAACGTGAGCCTGGGGGAGCACGGCCGACCCCCGGCGGGGCACACGCAGAGGACGGGACGGCATGAAGAAAGAGAGCCGGCGCCCTGCCCTGCCTTCCTGGGCCTCCAGCGTCCCCCCCTCGTAAAACGGAGGCTTGGGGCTCCCCGGCCTGGGAGGGCCTCCTCCCCACTGAGGTCCCTCGTCCTATTTTTAACTGCTGGCCCAGAACAGCCCAAGTGACCGTCTCACCCTGACGGAACCCCGACACGGGCTTGTTCTGCCTTTTCTTGAGGGCCTCTTGGAAGAGGGGAAGCTGCTGCCCCGGAGGCAGCCCCTCCGCAGGGGGACGGAGCCTCGGCTTAATGGCGGGGAAGCTCTTCCTTCACATTCCAGCCTCTCTGCCTCTCCCACCTATTATGCCAAGGCCAGGCCAAGGAGAAGGCGAGCCCTTTCCCATGAGGGACCCTCAGAAGGCTACAGACCGCTCTCTGGCCCCCTCCAGTCCTCACTGCTTCAGGGAACCGGTTCTGCCCTGGCCCGACCTTCAGGCCCCTCACAAGTCCAATCGCCTTCCTCGGACGCCTTTCGTTCTGTCAGTGTTCTTAAAGGGCGGCACACAGGACTGCGCGTAATACTCAGGTATACGTAGTCTGACAAGGGCAGAGGCCGGCAGCCTCTTGTTCTGGACGCCGCTGCCATGGGACTGGACGCGCTCTTCTGGCTGCTGAATCACACCCTGCCTTTTAAGAAAATAAGCCCTTCCCTTCTATCTTAGAATAAGAGCACATATGGATTCCGAGGCAGAAGAGCTACAAGGGGTAGGCATTAGGGTTAAATGACTGGCCAAGGGTCATAGAACTAGGAAGGGTTTCAAGCTAGATTTGAACCCAGGACCTCGTACCTTCAGGCCTGGCTCTCCATCCACTGAGCCACTCACCTGTCCCTCACCCTTATCTACTGATGAGCCAGTGTCAATATGGCATAAATAGCTATCTGGACACTAATTGCCCCCTCCTGTACTTCTACAATTGATTATTTGTACCTACCCAGTAGAGTTTACATTTATCTCTACTGTATTTTGTATTATTACTAGCCTTAGACTACAAGATACCATAGTATAGTGGAAAGAGGGATGGTTTTGGAATCAGAAAGTCCTGGATTCAAATTCTGCCTCTGACACATTCTAGTCGTGTGACCATTGGTAAGTCATTGAACTACTCAGCATCTTAGGCATTTCTAAGGCTACAAATTACTCAGCTGTTGATCTGAGTGGGCGAAGGAAGTTTTTACACCAAGAATTTCGCACGCTGATGAAATCACAGGTCCAGGCAACACCCCCAACTCCTGCTTTGTGTTCATTCAAAAGAGAGTGTGAGCCACAGCTATCTGGAAGCATGCAGGTGGCCCTCGGCTTGAGGTCACTCTTTCACGGTAGCCCTAAGCCCCCTCCCCACCAAATGGTAGCAGCATGTCCAGGACCCCTGCTGACCCCGGTCACTCCCAGACGAGCACTCCCAAACAGGACTGAAAAGGATATGAATGAACCAAGATTTTAACTGCTGCTCTCCGGATGGGGTGGAAGGGGCTGAGGATATACAAGGCATTTGTGGCACTAAATCGGAAGATGGTTTTCCCTTTGTTCAGCACGATGAAGGTCTGTGGATAAAGAGAGAGATGGCAGAGAGCAGGTTACAAAGTCATTGGCTACCCTGGATCGCAGAGTTAGAGCTGAGAGAGACCTCAGAGGTGAGGAAAGGGGGAGCTATAGAAGGCTGGAGAGGGATGGAGGCTAGGGATGTGGGAGGCAATGTGGGGAGGAACTGAAAGGGCTGCCCCTCTGGATGGTCCCTGGGGTTAGAGATCACAGAGCAGAAGTTGAGAGGCTCCTCAGAACCCAACTAATCCTTCCCATTCATTTCATAGGGGAAGAAACAGAGGCTCAGGGATGGACTTGAACCCAGGTTCTCTGGTTCTCAAGCTAATGCTCTTTCTAATGTACTATACTGTCTCCTCCTCACTGAATAGTCAAGTCCATGTCTAAGACACCCCCTCAGAGCTGGGGTTGAGCTTAAGGCATCCTACAAACTGGGGACCACTAAGGACCTCAGCTCCTCCTCTCCCTCCCTCCCTTATTGGCTCTGCCCTGAGCAGGAGTCAGTGAGAAGGAAGGGGCAGAAGACCCAGAGGAAGACGGGACAACTCCAGGGGAAACTAGCCCTAAACTGGAACAGGTCCCCAAACGGGAGGGTCTCCATCTCCGCAGGCACATGCAAATTGTACACAAATGATGCGCAACTTTTAGGCAAAGACGCTCAGAGCCCTCCGCCCCGCCGGCTCCCACCCTGGGCTGCTGTGAGGACTACACCGAAGAGCGGCCATGCGGGCGGCTCAGAGGGGTCTTGGGATGGGCCACGCTTGTCTCTCCTCTGGGAAATTTCCCTTCTGGCTTTCCTCGAGCCGCTTCCTCAGCCTCGCCCTGCTGCCCTCTGCTCGGGGAGACCCTGAGGCGGGGGCGCCAGACACAGCGTGCCACGGGGGGCCATTCTGCGTCCATCTTAGTACAGGAGGACCTGGACGGGACTGGACTCGACCAGAGACGTCAAACGCCGCCAGGGCCGAGGGCAGCCCGAGCCGGAAGGAGACGCCAAGAGGAAAATGCGGTAAAACCGAAATCACCTTAATGGGGGGTTTTCTAAGCCAACGTGTGGCCCACATGGATCCCCAGGGATGGCGGAGTTTGACTCCGCTGGACTAGGCAGGCTTTTCAGTACAACGAAGCGCCTCTCAGTGTCAGTCTTGGTCTGAGGTCCAGTTTCTCTGACTCGTCCCTTACTCAGGGGAAAACGGAGCTCTGGGCCTGGAGTTAGGCAGGCCTGAGTTCAAAACCAGCCCCAGAAATTTACTGGCCACACGACCCCGGGAAAGTCGTTCAGACCCTGATGCTGACCCAACCCCGTCTGTGCTAAGAACCAGAGAGAGCTGAGCTATCCAGACCCGTTTCTCACCAGGTTCCTTTACCCAAAGTTACTATTTCCCAGGATGCTCCTTTGGACCCCCCCTTCAAGGCCTATTTACCTACTAACAGGGGGGCCCATTCCCAGGCTCTCAATCACATGCTTCTTTGGCTCAGACCTTCATGATAGATGGAGAGTCACCATGGACTGGTCCATAATCCACCACGATGGACACACTTATGTGCGCTCTCTCTCTCTCTCTCTCTCTCTCTCTCTCTCTCTCTCTCTCTCTCTCTCTCTCT
>NC_058130.1:14647612-14659290 GCF_016433145.1 Gracilinanus agilis | reverse complement strand
GGAGAGAGGGAGAGAGGAAGAGAGGGAGAGAGAGAGAGAGAGAGAGAAAGGGAGGGAGAGAGGGAAAGAGACAGAAGTATAGGCAGAAGCAGAGACAGAGACAGAGGAAGCCTACACTGTGATAAGCACTTTATAAATATTATCTCATTTGAGCTCCACAACCACCCTAGGTAATAGATGCTATTCTTACCCCCATTTTACAGATCAGGAAACAGACTGATTTTCTCAGGGTTACATAGCTAGTAGGTATATCTGAGGCTGGATTTGAACTCGGGTCTTTCTGCTTCCCAAGTCCAGTGCTCTCTGCACCGTGGCACCCCTCCTCTGTCCCTCTAGACATCAAGATGGTCTCCAGATTGTTGGTGACCTCCCTAAAAGCTGGTGCTCCAAACTGAACATCATATTCCACATGCAGTCTGAGCACGTCTGAGCACGGAGTGACTTCTCAGCGCCCTGGTGGGGAGCTCCCTTCCCCTTCTCTTAGCACTGTCCAGGCTGGCTTTGTCAGCTCCTGCAGCACGCTGATGCCTCAGATGGAGCTTCCAGGCCACTAAAAGCAGCCCCCACTTTTTCTCAGATTCTCCTCTTTAGCTATGACTCACCCACCTTGTACTTCTGGTGAGGTGGATTTTCCTCCCCCCAAGCCAAGTGAAGGACTTTACATTTATTCCTATTAAATGTCATCTTGTTAGATGTGGTTCAATATTCTAACCTATTAAGATCTTTCTGGCCCCAGAGTCACCCAAGGGCTCGCTGCCCTTTCCCAGCGCCGTGTCACCTGCAAATCTGATGATCCCTCTCATTTCAGCCTGATAAAAATGTTAAACAGTGCAGGGCCAAGCACAGATCCCTGGGGCTCGACACATCCCTCCTCTTCCACATCGATCCAGTAACGATTTCTCTTTGTGTCTAGGAATTTCAACCAGTGCCCAGGCTATGGCACTAGGCTTTCAGGCCAGCCATCGTGATCACCATTGTTGTTGTTGTTGTTGTTATTATTATTATTAATAAAACCATAATCTTTCATCTTAGAACCAAAGTATCACTTCCAAGGCAGAAGAGTGCTAAGGGGTGGGCAATGGGGGTTAAGTGACTTGCCCAGGGTCACGCAGCTAGGAAAATCTGAGACCATATTTGAACTCAAGCCCTTCTGACTCCGGGCCTGGTTCTCTGTCCACTGAGCCACCTCACTGCCTCATCATTATTTTTCCTTTAATCTACCCAGTTTCTTATCATTAGAAAACGTCTGTGTGTTCCCCTGCCATGTTGAGAGATAGTGAGGTGTAGTGCATAGAGAGATGGCTTCAGAGTCACAAGGAGCTGGGTTCAAATCTTGCCTCTGATACATACATACATACATACATACATACATACATACATACATATATATATGTGTGTATATATATAATGTCTGACTTGATGACCTTGGGCAACTCACTTAATGTCTTAGTAATTCCAGACAACTCCTTAAGATTGTAAATTATAAGCGGAGGGAAGTTTACTCATTGTTTCCCCTTGTAGTACAGAGTTCTCTGGACCAGTGAAAGAACTGATCCCCCCCCAAAATGACATGCAGTATTGTGATGTAACCCTTGGAAGTCAAAATTATTCAAGCCCACAAACATTTACTAAGCCCCTACAGTATGCCAGAATCAGTGCTAGGTCCGGGGTGGGGGTAGAAAGACAAAACAAAAAAGGGCCTGCCCTTAGGGGCTTGTTGTCTCCTTTTCCAAGGCTGAGGAATTTTGTTCCTGGCTCCCAGAGGAGAGGGGAGACGGCCCACGTGGATGTATTTTGGTGAAGAGGGATTCACTTCACAGCCAACTTGGCTGAGGGACATTGAGGCCATTAGTCAATCCATGAAGCCACCAACCCATCCCTACAGAGCGCTTGTTCTGGCCCCTCTAAAGCGTGTTCAGTTGGTATCTTCGAAAAGAGCAAATTTGTACAAGACCATTCCTTGGCTAGATCTTGTTTTGCTCTCACCTCGATTTCCTCTGCAGATACAGAGAATTCCGAGCCGCTCAGTGCCTGGCACTGAGGAGACATGCCAGGGAACATTCGGGCAAGAGAGAGCCAAGTGCAAACAAAAGCGTTGGCAAAGCTGGTTCTCGCGTGTCTCCAAAGGCATCAAGAAACAAGGGGGTGGGAGGTGAGAGGAAGAGGAAAGCTTCGGCAAGGAGCAGGGACAGGGAGAAGAGGCCCAGCCATCCCTCCTGGAACTTTCACCCAGCAGCCACCAAGCACAAAAACTCTGCTCACTGCTGGAGCAAACAGAGGAATAAGACAGCCATAAGAAGCTCGCAATGCAGCCAGGGAGATCACATCGAGCTCGCAGATAACCAGAACAGAATATGCAATCGAGTGGCATTGAGGGAGCTGCCATGTTTGCTTCTCTGGGTGTGGGCATGGATGTGTGTGGCAGCGGAGGAGAGGCTGCAGGGAGAAGGAGGAGGAGGCAGGTACCTGCCATGATCTATGGAGTCTGGGCAGGATTCCAACAGGGGCAAACAACAGAGGAGGGGCAGAGGCAAAGGCGAGGCTGTGAGATGGGCAGACCGGAGGGGATGGCATGCCTGGCATGGGAAGAGGTGGGGCTGAGCCTGGGCCACTGCTTGCAGTTGTTATCAGTAATAAGAACACTGCATGAGAGTCACCCTCACCGGGCACAGAGTCCTTGAGCCCCTGAGCCACTGAGGCTGGCCAGAAGATGGATCCTTTGGCCATAATATACCTCCTGGAACAAAGTTAAAAACAACACGGCCCTCAGTCCTGTGTGGCCCTTCCCATGTCTTCAGTGATGGCAGAAGGGAGGAAGCAGAGTTGGAGTGTAGAGAGCCAGAAATAAACAGTTTAATCTGTAAATCCTATCAGATCCAGCTATAGCTGATGATTATAACTAATTGATGACTCCTTTCATTATTAAGAAGTTTTCCTGTGTAATAAATCATTTTAATTTAAAGGAAAGGGGGAAAATTGTGGGAAGCCAATAAGAGAATAGATAAAAATCTGAGAGACCTCTTTTGACCCCTTTTGTGATCCTTGTGATTTCTTGTTGAAAAGTATTGTGGCCTTATTGAAGAGCTTTAGGTTCCTAGAGGGCCAGCATTTAAAAGGTTAACACTCTCCCCCTTTGGCCAGGAATGCAGCTGCCTGGTATAACCAAGGCCAAAACCTTAGCAGGGCCAATTCAACCCTGAGAAAAATATTCCCTGACTTGGATTTCTGATAAGAAGCCAGTCAAAATTCAGCCTTGGCCTTGGTCTGTTCTGAAGCCAATGAGACCTTTTGTGTTTTGATATGACATAATTTATAACTTCTGCGCATCTGCAAAGTTTCGGGGGGGTTCTTTTGTGTGAAATGAGTCTTGAAATATATATATAATAAACTCCATGCTCCAGGACACAGAGCTGGAAGCATGAGCTAAAAGATGTTCAGTATCCCTTATTTCCTTATCAACTAAACTGTCCTTATCAGATTATCAGAGATGATAAAGAGATCTCGAGATAGGAGGATGCTAAGAATGTTTTGAGGAGGCTCCAAAGTTGGGTCCATTTATTGTATTTGCTCCCCAGTACCCAGCACGGTGCCTGGCACATAGTGGGCACTTAACAATAAATGTTTGTTGACTGGCTCATCGATTGACTGACCAATGGATTGATAGGCTATTAGGAGAACCGAACCTCATCAATATTGATATCCTTGTGGCAAACAAAACCAGAAAAGAGAAGGAAGTGGAGGCCAAATGGGAGCGCGGCTCTCAGGTTCTCCTTGGAAAGACAAACAAGAGCACTGGCAAAGCTGGTTTTAGCATGTCTCCAAAGGCATCAAGAACCATCATTTCAGGGGCACTTGGGAGCGTTGACTGCTTTGCAGCATTCATGATGAAGGTGAGCAGAAAGAAGGCTGCCACAGAAAAGACTGGGCCTGGAGCTTACTAAATGGCTATTGGGTGCAGCCAGTTAGCACAGTAGATAGAGCCCCAGGCCTGGAGATGGAATGGTCCTGGGTTCAAATCTGACCTCAGATATTTCCTAGCTATGTAATCCAAGGCAAGTCACTTACCTGCATTGGCCTGGCCCTTGCCTTTCTGTCTTCGAGTTTTTGCCTAAGGCAGACAGTAAAGGTTTTTTAGAAATGGGGGGAAAGTGCTAGTTGACTGACTGCCGGACGGACGGATAGAAGGAGGAAGAGAAATTCTAGGAAGAAGGAAATCAGTTCTTCCAAACCGAGTCAACGTGAGCTTTGTTGCGGGCTGACTTTGGCTTGAAGGGAAGGACAGGGGAGCCTGGTGAAAAATGGGTTGGAAACGTTGGTTGAGGTTAGAACACAAAACCAAAGCTATCAAAGGCTGGTAGGAGCCTCACGCCTTCACAGCAGAGCTTCTTAACCCGTCCTGGGTCTGGGACTTTGGCAGTTTAGTGAAGCCCATGGACCGACATGTTTTTAATGCTTTGGGGGTCCTGGGGGGTGGCCTGGGGGTCTGGTCTTCAATAGAGTCAAGCCAAGCCACGAATGGAATCTGAGGTTTGGGCAGGTGGTTGGGTTGGGGCTTTAGGCCACGAATACTTTCCCTAGAAGGTGAGCACCAAACACATCACCCAAAAATGGAACCCTCTAACTTCAAGTGACTGGGAATCACCGATGCCCCAAGGCGTCTCAGGGTCACCAGGGCAGCCTCCAGAAAGAGTGAAGATGGAGATTAGCCGCCAAGGAAAAAGGGAAAGCCGAGAAGCCCCCCATTGATACCCAAATTGGCATCTCTGGGTCCCTGACACCAGCCTCTGGCTTCTTCTTCTACCTCCCCCAAGGAGAAGGCAAGGCAAGGCCAAGAAATGATCCCAAGGACTAGTCTGGGGCTTGCAGAGGAGCCTCCTCCCAGGAGGGAGCCCGGCGCCTGCTGTACCAGGGACGGAGCATCCTTGCTGGAAACAATCTTGGTCATGTGAAGGAGCCAAGCCAGGATCACAGTGATTCCCAAAGTGGGCGCCACCGCCCCCTGGTGGGTGCTGCAGCGATCCAGGGAGGCGGTGATGGCCACAGGGGCATTGATCTTTCCTATTAATTGCTATTAAAATTAAAAAAAATTAATTTCTAGGGAGCTAAGTCATATTTTTTCTGGAAAGGGGGCTGTAGGCCAAAAAAGTTTGGGAGTCCCTGGGCTAGAAGAAGGAACTCCTCCTGGTTCAGGGGAGGAAACCAAGTCCAGGGAAGGGAAGTGGTTCGTGGGTGCACGCAGGATTGGGATCCAAACGCCGGCTCTCGCCCATCTCTCTGACAAACCCCAGCAAGAGGCAGGCTTCTTCCCTCGCTAGAGACGCATCTCAGTGCCGTGCCCCTGTTAGCATCACAGATGCACGATTCCCGTGTGTAGGCTTCGCACATTTATGACCAAGTGGGACAACATATGTAAAGCCTGTTGTAGGGCAGGCCTTAGCGCGCTGTGTCAGTTCTAATGATCTATCTGCAAAGCCTGCCCAGATGCGTCCCCCTTTGCTACTTGTTCTCACTATGGGAGTGTGTCCGGAACTGACTGATGACTCATGGCTCTCCACATGCTAGGAATGGGCCTTCCCATGGCTCAGCTGATGGCAAAAGCAAGCAATCACACGGACTGGCTCTGGTCCTTCCCTCAGACCCTCCCCTGTGCCGGACACCCTTGAGAGCAGCCAAGGGTCCCAGATTCCTCACCCAACACCCGCCCTCAACCCCCAGACTAAAGTCATAGACTGGCTTTCTTGGGTTGGCCTGGCAAGTCTAAGGAGGCATTTGGGGCCGTTCCTACCAAGCTGGGACGGATTCTGTTAAAGACCAGACCCCCAGCCACCCCCAAGACCCCAAAAGCAATCTCTAAATTCAAAACAAAATGTCTGAAAGTCCAGAGTGAGGAGGCCAGCCTAGGATTCCTTCACCACAACCCTGACAGGCAAGATAGACAGACAGTCATGACAGCAATGACAGACAGATCACCACCACCACAATTATAGTAAGCATATCTTTCTGCTATCCATCCAACCATCCATCCATCCATCCTATGTCTATCTATCCATCTATTTATCTATCCATCCGTCTATCTATCCATCCATTCATCCTCTATCTATCTATCCATCTATCTATCCATCCATCCATTTCTTCACCTATCTATCTATCTATCTATCTATCTATCTATCTATCTATCTATCTANACCTATCTATCTATCTATCTATCTATCTATCTATCTATCTATCTATCTATCTATCTATCTATCCATCCATCTTTTCACCCATTTATCCATCCATCCATCTATCCATCCATCCATCCATCCATCCATCCATCCATCCATCCATCCATCTCTTCACCTATCTATCCATCTATTTATCCATCCATTTATCCATCCATCCATCATCTATCTCTATTTATCTATCTATCCATCTATCTATCTATCATTTTCAAGTTTTCGGATCATTTTGAAGATATTATCTCATTTGATCCTTCTAAGAATTGGGTGAAGAAGGTGCTATTATTACGCCTATTTTACAGCTGTGGAAACTTGTCCTGGGTCACTCTACTAACAAATGCCTGAGGTAGGATTCACACTTGGGTCTTCGGACTCCAAGTTTACCACTCTAGCCACTACTAGACAAAATGAGGGAAACAGAGATCGGCACAGAGGTCCTCCTGCTCCCAGTCTCTCACCTCCACACTCCACACTCACCTTGTCCCCTTTCATATTCTCCTGCCCCATCTATCTGTCCTCTCTTCCCCCTGTGACATCACCAGGGGCATCTGCCCGGCTCCCCACCAGCCCTGCAAGGCAGAATGGTCTCTGACAGCTCTAAGAAGGACAGAGCTTCTGCGGGAGGGCACAGAATTCTGACAGACCACATCTGTAGGCTGCTGCCTTTCCCTTTCCTGGGGGCATCAGATTAGCTTGGCACAGTGACACAAGGTGCCTTGAAGAGAAGCCCCCCTGCCCCCCAAGCTCCCAGGAGGATGGTGGGCCAGCAAAGCACCCAGACCCAAACAGAGGGAGGCAGAAGTGCAAAGACCCCTGAGCATTCACGTCCTCAGCCTGCTACTTAGCACAGTGGGTGCTTCATTAATTAAATTGAATTGAATTCCTTGCCCCCCCCCCCAAGGTACTTCACTGGGTAACTCTCAGAGGGGAGGACAGAAAGGAGCCCATCTGCCACGTCTCCCACGTCTCCCACGTCTCCCACGCACCAGCGGTGTCCATCACTTGAACACAGCGGCTTACAGAAGGTCAGCATTCTCCTGTGCCAAGTCCCGTTGTCTCCTCTCTAACTCCAGGGTCATTTCTTGTTCACCATTTGCCAGGCACTGAGCTAAGTGCTGAAGACACAATGAAAGCAAAAACACCGGCCTTCAAGAAGCTCCCATTCTGTGTCCTTTACCAGAGGAAGTGTGTGTGCGCGCGCGCGCGTGTGTGTGTGTGTGTGTGTGTGTGTGTGTGTGTGTGTGTGCAGGAGGGAGGATTCGGTCTCACCTCCCCCAGGGTGCTACCCAAGGCTGGGTACCTGACATGCCCCCGGGCCACGGTCCTCCACCAGCTCCCATCTCTGCCATCCTGTAATGCCCACCCACTGGGCGATCAAGTCTGATCCCTCTTCCTTCCAAGGGTCCCTCCATGAGTACTCGTTTCCGTGTTTAATAGCTCTGGTTCCCTTAACCAACCCTCCTGTGGCATAATCTCAAGCTCGGGGCTCGTTTCTGTTTGGCTCTACCGTCTGGGTGACCTTGGGTAAATCTCTTCCCCTCTCTGGCCTCAGTTCCCTCGTCTGTAAAATGAAGGGGTTTTGATGAGTTTTTGACGAGATGATCTCGGACGTCCTTCCCAGAGCCAAGTCCAGGACCCCAGATGAAGGGGGGGGGTGTCCCATGGACTTGGAGTTTCTTCTCCAGACCCGAACCAGGCACGGTGACAAATGAGGAGAGAGCTCCGGGGAGAACGCGCTTCCTTTCTTTCTCCTCTGGGGCCGGGGGTATCTGGAACCCGCTCAGAAGCGGCGGGGAGCAGGCGGATCGTCAAACTTTTGGCGGGAGCATTGATAGTTCAGAAGCTGGCAAACACTCTAAATCAGGCCTTGATTTGGCGTTCTGTGGATTGCATTAAGATTTTAGAAAGTGATGGAGAAAATGTCAATGGTGCTGATTAAACTTTAAAGTGTGCTAGTGAAAGATGTCCCCACCCAGAGAGACGGTTATTAAACATTTACCAGCAGCCCCCTGGGCAAGCCCCTCGGAGAAGGCGCTAGGACTGGCCTGGCCTCCTCAGGGGTCTCCCCCACTTCTTCCCCTTGGAGGCCACTTCAGACTGGGTCCCCGGAGACCGCCTCTCTGAGCCCAACAGAACCCAAACACGTCAGAACTGCAGGGGAGTCTGAGCTGAGCTCTCCAGAGGGGTGCCGCCCCGTTCTCCATCCTCCTCCCTGCTCAAGGGGGCCTCTGGCCCAGGGGGTGGGTTCTCTCCCTCGGCATCTATGGGCTGAAACTGCCCTTTCCAAGGTCGCCGACTGTCCTCCAGGCGCTCAGTGAATCCCCGTCCTTTACGGCCCTCCGTCTGATTTCTCTGCAGCCTCTGACAGTGCTGATTACCTTCTCCTTCTGGCTACTCTTCCCTTCTGGGTTTCCATGGCACTGCTCGCCCCGTCCTCCTCCTACCAGCTGCGCTTTCACACACTGACTGGCTGGCCGAATCCTCACACTCCGCCGCCAGCCAGCGAGTCGGTAGCCACGATGGGCCTTCCCTCAGGCCCGGAACTGGCGTTCAGAGGAGATTCAGGACGAGTTCTTGGAAGCTAGAACCGTCTTTGAGTCGGAGGCCAGAAGCGCGGCTGGGGGGGGACAGGCGGACGCCTTACAAGGCACTCTAGGAGGTGCCCTCAGCCCAGAAGGAGCCCCCGGCCACCCGCACGCATTTCCGTGGCTCTGGCCTCGGCCACGCTGGAAGGTCGCCTGCCAGTTTTGTTCACTCCCCGGCAATCCACAGGCTCCGAGAATGTCGGCCGTGGCCAGGACCGTGGCCAGACGGACCATCAAGAGGCTTGTTTAGCTCCCATCCTACCAGGGGACAGCCAGCTCCCGCCAGAGGGGCGGTGAGGGGCACCCAGGCCGAGGAGCCCTACTTAGCCCCACCGCCCGGAAGCCTTTCCCAGCGTCAGGCTGAAATCTGTCTCTCTGTAACTCCCGCCTCTCGGACCCGGCTTTGTCCTCAGGGGCCGAGCAGAATGAGCCTTCCTCCTCCCCAAAGCTCTACGTACCCAGGCAAATGTCAGAGAGAGGAGTGGGAGGCAGAGAGAGGCAGAGACAGAGGCAGAGACAGAGATGGACACAGAGACAGAGAGAGACAGACAGAGACAGAGAGGCAGAGACAGAGACAGACACAGAGAGACAGAGACAGAGGCAGAGACAGAGACGGACACAGAGACAGAGAGAGGCAGAGACAGAGACAGACACAGAGAGAGAGACAGACACAGAGACAGAGGCAGAGACAGAGAGGCAGAGACAGAGAGGCAGAGAGGCAGAGACAGAGACAGAGAGGCAGAGACAGAGACACAGAGGCAGAGACAGAGACAGAGACAGAGGCAGAGATACAGAGACAGAGAGGCAGAGAGAGATACTAGAGAGAGAGAGAGAGGGAGAGAGTATCATCTTCTCTTTTTCCAGGCTAACTGGCCCTTGTCTTTTAACCAGTCTTCCTGTGACAAAGGTTCTTAACCTGAAGTCTGTATAAATGGAGATCCTGAACTTTGGACTTCATCCCCCAGAAGTCCCTTAGTTTTCCCAAAATTCCCTTTAATCTCTCCTGCGCCTCCATGTTTGTGTGGTCACGTTATTGTTTTATATTTGTCTGTAACTCGTCCCTCTTTCTCTTTTGTTCCTGGGAGCCGGCCAGTCAGCAACCTTTTAGTTAGGTCTCTGTTCGTTTATTATTAATAAAATATTCATAAATATCATATTTAGCATTTTGCATATTAATTTCAATCTCCACAAGTCCATGAATCTGCTTCTTTTTTGATAACTGTACTTCAATATAAATGATTTCCTTTGGATTCCTGTGTATTAAAGGCACGCTTCTGAGGAGTCCATAGGCTTCAACAGATTGCCATAGGGCTCCTTGATACCAAAAAAATAAAAAAATAAAAAAATAAAAGCTAGGAAGCCATCACAAAGCATGGCCTTAATCAGGGCTCACTTTTATTGATGCTCCTCAAGGATGCTGTAGGAAGGCCACTTGGCCTCCGGTAAAATATGGCTTGATTGGGGGGCAGCTGGGTAGCTCAGTGGAGTGAGAATCAGGCCTAGAGACAGGAGGCCCTGGGTTCAAATCTGGCCTCAGACACTTCCCAGCTGTGTGACCCTGGGCAAGTCACTTGACCCCCATTGCCCACCCTTACCAATCTTCCAACTATGAGACAATACACCAAAGTACAAGGGTTTAAAAAAAAATATGGCTTGATTTTTGAATCCTGCTTCCCAATCATGCGTTATCTGGAGAACATGCTATATATATATTTAAATATTACATATTTAATATTACATAATTATTTATATGTATATAATAAATTAATATAATTTAATATATATTAAATATATATATATATTTAAATAGGCAATAGGGGTTAAGTGACTTGCCCAGGGTCACACAGCTGGGAAGTGTCTGAGGCCAGATTTGAACCCAGAGCCTTCCATCTCTAGGTCTGTTTCTCAATCCACTGAGCCACCCAGCTGCCCCCCCCTCATGCTTTATATATTAAACAATTCAGCAACATATTCCTTCATTTCACTAGAGTTCTCTTTAAAATCTTCATTAAGGCCTTTTTACTCATTTACGCGGCTGATTTAATTTGCTAAGAACTAAAAGGTAAATAATTCACCCCTCTTGCATGAGCAAGTTCATATAATATCCTATTATGGCTTTCCTTAAGTTTTCATTTTCTTTTAAAGTTATTCCTGCCTTTTTGGTGCTAAAGTTATTTCTTGATGAATAAATTAAATACTGATTAAGGAATGACTGTACACAAAGCACCTTGTTAAAGGATTCACGGTCCTTGGCAATACCTACAGAACAGAAGGAGATGCTCGGTCCTCCTCTTTAATGTCCGTTTCCTTGGCAAAATCCTCTCCGTTTCTTCTTCTTTTTCCTAACCCTTACTTCCAGCCTTAGAATTAATGCTATGTATTGGTTCCAAGGCAGAAGAGCCAGTAAGGGCTAGGCACTGGGGGTTAAGTGACTTGCTCAGGGTCACACAGCTAGGGACACAAATGTCTGATGCCAAATTTGAACCCAGGACTTCCCATCTAGGTCTGGCTCTCAGTCCATTCAGCCATCTAGCTGCCTCCAAATCCTATCAGTTTCAAATGTTTAACCATTTTACAGCACCAAGAACTTTGGTTTCTGGGTCGTCAGTGGCTGTGGCTCTATCCCCAAAGGAGCAGGTGCTAGGCTGCATCTCCCCAAAGGCAGCTTCCTAAGCTGATGGCAGAAGGCACAGGGTTGGAGGCCTCAGCCTCCCTAAGGCTCCTGGGTGAGGGTCCTGGCTTGTCCCCATCAAGGTCTGAAGGAGACGGGCTCAAGGTGATGGGGCTGATAGTTTGACTTGTTCTCTCTCTCTCTCTCTCTCTCTCTCTCTCTCTCTCTCTCTCTGTCTCTCTCTCTCTCTCTCTCTCTCTCTCT
>NC_058130.1:14593171-14617837 GCF_016433145.1 Gracilinanus agilis | reverse complement strand
CCCTGGTTGCCCGCTGCTGCCGGGGCCGCTCGGGGAGGCGCGGGCAAGAGGGCTGGCAGCCGGGCTGCCTGCCTGCCTCCGGGGGCGGGGCGGGGCGGGGCGGGGCGGGGCAGGGTAGGGGCCGGCCTCACCCGGGCCCCAGCGCTCGCACAGCACAGCGCTGCGCCGCGACCGCCTCCGCTGCGCCGGGCTCGGGCTGGCTGCCCAATCGGCAGCGCTTCTCGCTGCCCTCTGCGCTGGGCTGCGCGCTGAGCCGGGGTGGGCTGCGCTGCGCTGGGCTGGGCTGGGCTGGGCTGGGCTGGGCTGGGCTGCGCGGCGCTTTCCTTAGCTGCGCTCTGCGCTGGGCTGCGCCGGGCTGGGCTCTCCTCCCTGTGCTGCACTCTGCGCTGGGCTGCGCTCTCCTCTGCGATGGCCCCCAGGTGCTTTCCGCCCTCCGCCCGGCTCCAGTTCTGGTCCGGCTGGGAACCTCCTCTCCCGGCTCGGGACGCGACGCTCCTAAGGCTCAGCCACAGGCGGCCAGCGGGCTCGGGCTAAGCGCTGCCAGCACGCCCCATCCAGTGCTTTTGAACTCCACCAACACCCGCCCATGCACACACGCTTGTGTTTCCACATGAACGTATGCCCACGCACACACACATGTGCAATCAATCGATCGCCTGATCACTAGCATTCCCAGGGATGCCCATTCATAAAGAGGACAAAGATCCGTCTGCCTCTGCCCCGTGGCAGCTTCGTGACCTTGGACCATTCTCCAGACCTCGCTGGGCCTCCTTTGCTTTTCCTCTAAAATGGGGGGAGAGGGAAGGCCCAGCTTACACCCAAGCTGGCTGCGTTTCACCTCTTGACCCTAACCCTTCCGAGTTCCCTCCCGGCCCCTAACCCAGCAGATGGCCTCTAAGACCCTTTTGGCTCTGACTTTGGGATTCTGGGATATCAACCACACACACACACACACACACACACACACACACACACACACACACACACACAAGCTGGGTCTCTAAAGTTGCCTGACTGCTGCTCCTGCTGTAAAAAACAGCCCAGAACTTAGTCTTGCTTCAAGCAATCTCTCCCCATTCTGGGCCCCTTGAAGGAGGCCATTCCAGTCACCCATGGATCTAGTTTGGGGAGAAGGCTGCTAATAGGTTGCTGAACCAAGAGCTGGAAGGGTCCCCAGAGGTCACGGAGGCAGAACTTGACCCTAGAGACTGTGACTGGCTCCCAGTCTCAGGCTAGTAAGGGACAACAGGTAGCATTTGAATCTAGGTCTTCTTCCAACACCAACCCTCTGATTGCTTAACCAAGCTGCCTCTCTTAGCCTGGGCCTTTGGAAACTTGCGCCATCTCCTCTCGCTATCTATCTCAAAGCAGGGCTTTACACTGTAGAACAGTCCAGAGTCTTTGGCGACCAGTCTTGGTCCAAATCTCGGTCCACTGAGGAGGAGCTCTCGCCCATTTGCTTCTTGGTGAAGGGAACTGGGAATCGGCAGTGTGCCTTCCATGGGTGGCACTGAAGGCGAAGCTCAGGAGGATAAACAGATTTCCCTTCTGCCTAACTCCTCATTACCTCTAACATAACTAGCTGCCCAGAGTGGTGCTGATCTCGCAGCGACCCCTTTGTCCAGCCTCACTTTTCTTGGGTGCCTTTTCTGGCTCATCTTCTTTTCTTAAGTATGAACGCCTCCCCCGTGCCGCCATCTCCAGCAAAGATTCTGCCCTTGATATCTCAATGACCCAGAATGGTTAGAGGGGAAAAGATCACCGGAATTCAACTCTCTGTTACTTTCTAGCCAAATGACCCGAGATAAGACACTTAATCTTTCAGCCTCAGTTTCTTCATGTATAAAATGAGGTTTAGACTGGTTCTAGCTGTAAGTGGAGGAACCTATGACCTTCTCTACTCCCAAGGTTTCAGTGATATCTCTTGGGATGATTCTCAGTTCTTCACATTCATCCCCAAGCTCTCCCTGAGCTCTGATCTAGAGAGCCAACTCTCCTCCGCTAGCCATCCCTACTTGAATGGCCCACCAGCACTTCAAACTCAATATAGTCTAATCGGAACTAACCTTCTTCCCTCTAGACCAGTGATTCCCAAAGTGGGCGCCACCGCCCCCTGGTGGGTGCTGCAGTGATCCAGGAAAGCGGTGACGGCCATACTTTTTTTGTATTACATTTTATTGTGAGTTCAATAAATAGTTTCATAATTTCCAGGGGGCTAAGTAATATTTTTTTCTGGAAAGGGGGCGGGAGGCCAAAAAAGTTTGGGAACCCCTGCGTAGACCTTTTCTCTTTTGGAGTTCCTTGTTTCTGTGGATGGCACAACCATTCTCCCAGTCTCCTGGGCTTGAAACCTAGAGGGATCTTTGATGCCTTTCCCTTCTTTTACTCTCCATAACCTAACAATAGCAAAGTCCTATCTTTTGTTTCTAAGATGGCTCTCTCGGCTTGCTCCAGCTCTGCCCTCAAATTCCTTGAATGGATCTTCCTTCCTCCAGATTCTTCCCTTCTGCAACTTTCCTTCTCATAGCTATCAAAATAATATAGATTTGACAATATCACTCTCTTCAAAAAAATTCACTGATTGCTTCCCCAGTGATTAGGGAGGAAAATACCATATCCATATCCTGGCATTCAAGGCCCTCCATGACCTCACTCCAACCCACTTTTCTATGCTTCTGCCTCCCTGCTCTCCTTCACATACTGGAACCACTGCCTATAGACACATATACATAGCCAAACATTTATTTTTTCAAGTCTTCTTGTTCACTCTCTTGTTTCAAGGAGATGACTTGGCTCTTCCCTTTGTGCCCTTTAAGGCAGTGACCCAGTAGAATAATTCTCACGGAGGCAGCCTCTCCACACTCCCCCCACAATGAGGGAGAAGGCATGGCCTTTTTTCTGGGAGCTGAGTCCAGGCTGCTACTGGGCAGATGGCTGTGGGTGAGCTGGGCAGGGATATGTCCATTTATAAGAGGGGATCAAGGAAGGTGGGAAGGAGGAGGTGTTGGGCTGTAAAGGAAGGGGAGGAATTCAGTCAGGCACTGGGGTAGGAAAGTGCAGGCTCTCTTTGAGGGAGTTCTCCAAGGTGAGGAATGAACATGGGAGTCAGGGGGGAGCAGGAGTACCATGGACAGAAATAGCAAAGGTGGAAGAACATGTTTATGGGGAAAGATATCCCTCAGCTTCTGGACCTGTTGAGGCATGTGGGGGGAATCTGAGGGGTAGATATTCTGAATGCAACAGGACTTATGGGACTGGAGCTCAAAAGGGAGGGCACAGCTGATCACGCATCCACAGAAAAGCTGAGGGAGGTGGAGGAGGAAGAATGAAGAGAAGAGGAACCACAGGACAGATCTTTGGGGAAATCCTATGTGGGGGACCACAAAGAGGAAGAAGAGTCACAGAAGGAGACAGAGAGGTAAGAGGAGAGGCAGGAGAGCATGGTGTCTGTGAAGCCAAAGGAAGAGAGAGCTAAAGCTTTAAAAAGTAGTCTACTTTTGTGAAAGCATCTATCATTGGGAGGGAACTCAAAGAACAGCTCCTGGACCCTCTTATTTTACTGGTGTGGAAACTGAGACCCAAGGAGGTGGCGTTCCCAAGGTAACTCAGGCAGTGAAGTGCTGGAGATGGAATTTGAATCTAGCTCTTCTGACTTGAGATAGCACATTTACTAATTATGTGACTGAGGACCACTTAGCCTCTCTCAGCTTCAGTTTATTCATCTGTAAAAAAGAGGAAGATTGCACCATCTGCCTTGAAGGATTATTATGAGGATCAAATGAGATAATATAGGAACACTTCCAGGCACTACAATGATGTCTAATATTTACATAGTGTTTACTATCCGTCACTGTCTGCCAACAGGTGTATGGGGTGTTCTGGGCAGACTAGCACTAGTGGGGTGAGGACTCGCTGAGTCCTTTTCAGGGCTGCTTTCCTCCTCTGGTGACCACCTGCCACCCAGCTCTCACCTGCGGTTCCAAGAAGCTGTAGCATATGCAGCTGCCACACCCTAGCAAACTGTCTCTAGAGGGGGCTAAACTAGGTTGAGGGAAATCAACAGGCCTCCAACCCATTGGTAAGTGAAGGAGGTGTCTAACCCAAGCATGTAAGGACTTCCTCCAGCAGAAGGGGAGCGTGAGAACAATTTGTTCCAATAGCCTTGAGAGTGGTAGAAGCAGGCACTGTGGAGCACTTAAAGCTTGGTCAGACATGGAAGACGCCAACACCATCCACTGCATCCTGGGCCATCACCAGCCGTCTTGACTTTCATCTTGCCATTGAACTGATAACTCTGCAAGAGAGAATGAGGCTGGTGACTGTGTAACTCTGCTTCACTGAAATCCAATTTTTTGAGTCAAAAGAGTCACCTATTTTAGTGCTGCCATTTTTGGTCCTCTTTGAGTAGGAAGGACAACAAACGGTAATGCTACAAGCATATCATTGTCATCTCATTTGGACTTTATAACAATCCTGGGAGGTAGGTACTAATATGATTATCCTTATTTTTCAGATGAGGAAACTGAGGCAAACAGTGGTTAAGTGACTGGCCCAGGGTCACACAGCTAGTCATTGTCTAAGACTTGATTTGAACTTAAGTCTCCTTGACTCCAGACCCAGCCCTCTGACCATGGTGCCACCTAGCTGTCCCTCTTATTAATGATCACCATTAGTAAATGATGTAGGTAGGTCAAAAGAAAGCTTTTAAATAAATTGGGACACTTCTTTATATTTGGAAGAAACCAAACAAGAGAGAAAGGAAAGAAAGAGGAGGAAGAGGAGCAGCTTTGGTAAAAAGATTTGGGAAAGAGAAGGAAGGTTAGAGGAGAAAGAAGAAATAAAATATTCATTCAGGAAGTAGAGCCCCTGAAACCCATTAGTTATTGCTTTGTGGGACTTCAAAGGCCAGAGACAGGGCTGTCAGCATCTTCCATGAGCAAGGGTGAACTCCAGCCACACCTGGGCTCGGCGGGCGGCTGGGGGGTGGGAGCAGGGCTTGAAAATAGTTTTGAAACAACTTTGGCTAAAATGATAAAAGTCGATGTGTTCATAGTCTCGTTTCCCAAGGATTCCTGAGTGGCGAATGTACACATTTCAGAGATTCTTGTGGACGGAAGTCAGATGCCTCCCACATGCCAAACCCATCCATCCCCTGCTCTCCTGCCATCTCCTCCTCTCCTTCCACTGCCTTCTGTCTGAGCCACACCTTTGCTTTCTCCGTTCCTGGCTCGCCTGATCCTGAACCTGCCTTCTCCTACTACTCACCCAGTGAAATGATGGCTGATATTTCTGACTCCAGTCTTGGAGGCAGCTGGGTTCATCTTCTGCTCTTCTCTGGGTCTCTGTCTCCTTGTCTTTGAAATGAAGGCGAGATGGGATGGTGCAGTGAAGAGTGCAGGGACCAGAGGATCTGGATTCAAATCCTCTCTCGATCACTTACTACCTGTATGATATTGACTGAGTCAGTTCCTCTCAGTGAGTCTCACTTTCTTCATCTCTAAAATGAGGATTTTTGACTCTGGCTCTCTAAGGTCTTTTCCAGTTCTATACAGATGTTCTCAGGGGCTGCTAGATGGCACAGTGGAGAGAACTCTGGGACTAGAAGATTCATCTTCCTGAATTCAAATCTCAGACCTCTGACACATACTAGCTGTATGACCTTGGGCAAGTCACTGTTTGCCTCTGTTTCCTCATCTGTAAAAATAAACTGGAGAAGGAAATGGAAAACTAGCTGTGTGACCCCGGGCAAGTCACTTAGCCCCTTTTGCCTCAGTTTTCTCATCTGTAAAATGAACTGGAGAAGGAAATGGAAAACTAGCTGTGTGACCCCGGGCAAGTCACTTAGCCCTTTTTGCCTCAGTTTTCTCATCTGTAAAATGAACTGGAGAAGGAAATGGCAGAGTACTCCAGTATCTCTGTCAAGAAACCCCCAAGTGGGGTCATAGAGAGTCTGACATGACTGAAACAATAGGACATAGCAACAATGATCCAAAGAAAGGATGCATAAATCCACCCAGGCACACACAGGCCAGTCCTGGGACACATACACACATTCATACCTTCCCCTTGCAACACAACTGCCAGGCACACTGATACACATGGTACGATCATAGGATGGATAAAGAAATGAACAAATGAATGAATGAATGAAGAAGTCCTTCTAAAGCACTTACTATGTGCCCAGCACTGTGCTATGGACCAGGAATACAAATATGATCAAAGAAGAGTCTCTGGATGAGAGGGTTAGAGGTGGATGTGACCTGAGAGGTCATCTCTTCCAACCCCATCATTTTACAGATGGGGAAACAGAGTCCCAGAGAACTGAGGTGATTTGTCCAAGGTCATTCAGATAGTTGGAGGCTGAACTAGGTCCTCTGACTCCACATTCAGCCCTCTTTCCACTGTCCCTCAGTCTTTCCCACTGTGCTGAGAGGAAGACTTGTTCTCTTGATTGCGGAGGGACTCCAAAGCGGCCCGGAGGAAGAGAGAAGGCCCAGAGAGCTACTCACTGACAAATGGGAAATACTTCACGTCGAATCTTGTCTAATAACTCAACTGTGAACTCTTTGCTGTCATTAATGTCCATTTAAAACCGTAAAACCGTGTCTGTGATTGTAGTAAGCAGGGATTGCCCCCCGGGTCTCCCTAGAAGTCCCACATCTTCAAGTTTGTTGGGGAGCCTGGCACTGAGGGTGCCCATCAGCTGATTTCCTTCTCCTTCTGAAACTGTAGCGTGGGGCCGAGGCAGCTGAAGATCTGGCGGGAAGGGGCCTCACCTCATTCCTGCCCTCTCCCATGGGACGTTTGGGTGTGCCCACCCTTTCTAGACAGGACTTTGGGCACCAGCGCCTGGGCTTCCTGCTGGACAGTGCCCGCCACTGGCCCGGAGTTTAGCCAACAGCTCCCACTGCTGGCCTTTGAGGAGATGGCTGGGGATTCCTAGTCCTTCAGCTCATCCTGCAAGGGAGGGGAAAGATGGGTGCCTTGGGCATGTCAACAGAGAGGGGAGGAACCCTAAATTCACACTGTCTCTACTTGTCCGGAACCCCAGAAAGCTGGGAAATGAGGCAGGGAACACTAAGGATCTCTCGCTCTTTCTCACCTCTACTTTCAGGACACAGAAAACCAAAGAGCAAGGAATCAGGATGTCTTTGACAGGACGTGTCTTCACGCCGGTCCAGTCTGGTTCTAGACACTGGGGTTCAAAGTTCTCTTAGGGAGCTTAGAACAGGGATCATTTCATTCTTTATCTTGGCATTGCCTAGACAGAGTGCCCAGCACGTAGTAGGTGCTTGATAAATTCTTGCCGAATGATTAATTGCATATCGTGTCCCCCAACCCCAGGGGAATTTTAGCCCCCTTGAATTGTGGCTGAGACAAGATAGATGTTTGTAAATGGTTAATTGGCTCAGTCTACTTGGGGTAGGCATTCTGGGGCTATTTTTAAGTTTGAAAATCCTTTCATACACATTAGCTCATTTGAGTCTCACAACAGCATTGAAGTAGGTACTTTAAGTATTATTCCCATTTTTACAGATGAGGAAACTGAGGTTCAGAGAGATTAAATAAACTGCCTAAATAAACTGTCACACAGCTGGTATGGGGCAGTGGTGGGATCTGAAACCTGGTCATTTGGATTCACAATCCAGGTATCTACTCACAGTTTTTCCCAGATAAGTTACTATTCAAAAATTTGAAGAGATGGAATGCATTCCCTATCTGGAGAGTGGAGGAAAGGAAGATTAGAAAATACTCTGAGCTGAGCTGGGAAGAAATTAGCTATATGACTTTGGGTAAGTCACTTAACCCCTGTCTGCCTCAGTTTCCTTAACTGTAAAATGGGGATAACAACAGACTCTACCTCACAAGATAATAATAAGATAATTTTTGTAAAGTACTTAGTACAGTGCCTGACACGGTTATATGAATGCATATTCTACATTGGTCTCCTGCATATTCCCTCAATCCCAAGGACTCCTGGTGCCCAAGGAGTTTCTTTTGAGGAGACTGTTAGAAGCAATAAGCTTCCATGGAAAGGATCAGGACATGTTGCTTGGCTTTGGAGAAGTCACCTGGCCTCAGTTCTTGCATCATAACATAAGGCCTGGATACCTCCAGCCCTGTCACTCTCTCTCTCTAGACTCTTCAGTTGCTCTCTATTGCTTCAAGACTAAAATCTAAATTCTTCTGTTTGTTATTGAAAACCTATCAGAGTCTGGTTCCTGCCCTTCTCTCTTGGCTGATTTCCCCTTCATGTGTAACCTTAGCAGCCAGAGGGAACCCCTGCCACATCATTCTATGGCCACCATGCCTTGG
This sequence comes from Gracilinanus agilis, assembly GCF_016433145.1. NCBI lineage: Eukaryota > Metazoa > Chordata > Mammalia > Didelphimorphia > Didelphidae > Gracilinanus > Gracilinanus agilis. Next base: position 14,609,521 of record NC_058130.1, on the reverse strand, counting down.
TACAGGCTGACGGGAGTCCCCTCCTCCTGTTCACCTCCACCTCTTGGAACTCAGAGCTTCTTTCTCTCTTTTTTAAAAATAAAAAGGAAAATAACATTCATGTAATGCTTTAAGGTTTGCATAGAAGCTCGCCTGTTCTGCTTGGAGGGATCTTTGCCTTCCAACCATCGTTCTCTCCCTTGACCTCTCCTCTGAGGATATAGTGGAGAGAGGGATGGATATGGGGTCTGGCTCAAATCCCTCTCACTCTTGGCATTTATTACGGGTGTGACCCTAAGCTTTGTGTCCCAGTGGAGAGGTCATGCTAAGCTTGGAGTCAAGAAGACCCGAGTTCAAATCTGGCACCTGACAGTTACTTCACTTTGGTCTGCCTCAATGGCCTCATCTGTAAAATAGGGATACTAAATCTATATCAGATTGCTTACTGTCTCAGGGAGGAGAAAGGGCAGGCAGGGAGGGCAGGAGGGAGGCTCTGAAGAAGGGAGAGAACTTGGAACTCAAAGCTTTAAAAATGAATGTCAAAATTGCTTTTACATGTATTTGGGGAAAACCAAAGCATTATTTAAAAAATAAAATGGAGGTCCTGATAACACCTACCTCCTGGATTACTGTGAGGATGAAAAGGAGATCGTATTGATAAAATGCTTCACCAACCTGAAAATGCTCTGTAAGCACTAGCGATGAAGCCTGAGACGATGGCTGCGATGAGTCTCTGGCAATACTTCAAGCCATAAGTTAGAGGGATGCCCTCCCGAGGAAGCCACAGGGCCTTGGCATGTCGACTTCATAATTGCTTGAGGGCAATTATGTCTTTCCAAGGGCCCATGGCAGTGAGGGCTCTCCCCATGGGTGGCTCTCAGCCAAGGTGGCTTGAAGAAGTGCCTCATTCTGCCTTCCTTTCTCCCCTTTGTCTCGGCCTTTCCTTGGCTTCCTTCAAGGCTTTGCCCGAAGGCAGCTTCTCCAGGAGCCCTTCCCTGCTCCCCCCAGTGACTTATGCTTTCTCCTCGGAGGTTATCTTCCACCTGCTTTGTGTGTATCTCACATTGTTCCTGCTTTTGGACATGGTTTCCCTTTCTTTAGACTGTGAGCTCCTCGAGGGCAGGGCTGGGTTTTGTATCTCCAGAGCTGAACACAGTGCCTGGAACACAGTAGAAGCTTAATCAATGTTCATTTAAAACTTCTTTTAAACCCTCACTTTCTGTCTTAGAATCAATTCTATGTAATGGTTCCAAGGCAGAAGAGTGGTAAGGGTTAGGCAAATGGGGGGGTCAAGTGACTTGCCCAGGATCACACAGCTAGAAAGTGACTGAGATCAGATTTGAACCCAGGATCCCCATCTTTGAGCCTGGTTCTCTAACCACTGAGCCACTTAGCATCTCCCATTGATGACTGGTTGAATTCTAGAGTTGAAAGAGACCTCCATGTTCAGCTGGTCCCAAAAAAGAGCCCCCACAACAGTATACTTGGTAAGTGGCCCTTCGGCTCCTTTTTTGAGAAGAATCTCCTTCCTCCCAAGGGAGCCCCGTCACCCTTTTGGACAATTCATGTCGTTCAGCTGTTTTTCCTGACATCACATGTAACCTGCCTGCCTCCACCTGGAAGCCCTCCCTTCTTGTTCTAGCCTCTAGGGCCAGACAGAATTTTTTGCTTGGCGGACGTTGGCGTGCTCCAACACGGCCATCTTGTCCTTTGAGAATCTTCTCTTCTCCAGGGTAGCCGCTGCAAATTCCTTCCCCCGATTCTTCCGTGACACGGACTGGAGGTCCTTCAGGACCCCGGGTGCCCTCAAAGGAGCAGAGACTAGAGGATCAGACATCGAGAGCCGGAAAGCCACTGGGAAACCGAGTCGAATCTCCTCATTTCCCAAAGGCTGAAGCTGAGACTCTGAGAGATTCGGTCCTTTGCCCCAAATCACACAGATGACTTTGACGGGGTCTCCTGGCTGACGCCAAGGGCAACTCTTTCCCCTCTGACCCCATGACGCCTCTTCTCCGGCCTCTTCGTATCCTACCCAACCTGTGGCTCTGAGAGGGGGACACGCCATTCCAGGTGTGACCTGGGCAGGATGGAAGGGATGGAGGGACTCTGTCTCCCTCCTCCTAGACGCCGTGCTCTCCTACTGCAGCCCAAGGCATTTATTGCCCCCTTGATCATATGGGATCTCACATGGGATATTCTTCTTCTTCTTCTTTTTAACCCTTAACTTCTGTGTATTGGCTCCAAGGCAGAAGAGTGGTAAGGGTAGGCAATGGGGGTCAAGGGACTTGCCCAGGGTCACACAGCCAGGAAGTGTCTGAGGTCGGATTTGAACCCAGGACCTCCCGTCTCTAGGCCTGACTCTCCATCCACTGAGCTACCCAGCTGCCCCCTTATATGGGATATTCTAATCTCCCCCTGGATTCCTATGAACGTGGCAGGCCATGAAGCCCCCAGAGATTTTCTCCCAGGGTTTAACACAGGGAAGTCCAGAGTCCCCACCCCCTCTGCTGGCTTCCACAGGAACAGCCTCAAGGCTGAGGATGGTGGAGGCTTCCTCAGCCCTTCTGAAAACAAGAGAAAGGACAGGAAACATGGTGTGCTTTGCTGCTGCTAATAGTGTGCCCTCCCTGCGCTGGAGCAGGCCCCCATCTTTCCATTTCTCACCGGTGACATTTCCTTCTGTTGTTCAGCCGCCTCGCAGATGGAGCTCGCTAAGTGCTCCTCTCCCGGCCAAACCTGTCTTTCTACGACAACAAAGCAGAACCTGTCATGTCACCGGATGAGATCTGGGGAGGGAGGATGGATGGGGAGCGTCTCCGTTTCATCCTTTGCCAAAGGAGAGGCCATTTGGCATCCAAACCCTTAAGGGGGTTAGAATACCCGCTCTGCCCCCGACTCTCCTGTGGCCTGGGGCCTCAGTTTCCCCGTTTCTAGGAAGGAACTGGATTAGGTGTCCTTTAAGCATCCTTTAAAATCTGCGGCTTTCTGGCATTACCCAATTTCTGCTCAGGGCAGATCGTGGAGTAGATCCCCAGGCTGTGGGCTTCTCCCTGGTGCCCCCCGAAGGTTGCCTTTCCCAGGGGGATCTCCTGAGGGCCTGCCAGTCTGTCTATGGCCAGGGAGGGAAGCTGCTTATTGGTTATTAGGCAGGATGGAAGGAAGCTTCCTCCCACTGTTGGCCGGGCCTGGAGGGAATGGAAAGCACGGTCTGGGCAACCCTTTTCTGGGTTATCATAGTCAGGCTCTCTAATCCCTTCTGTAGGTCACTTTGGGCCACAGTGAAACAGGGGTCAGATTCCCTCTAGAAGTTGGCACTCAATGGTGCATGCTAGGTCTGGTCCAGGCCAGGTCGCCCTCCGCCCCAGCTAAAGAGACCCGGTGCCCGGCAGGGATTTAGGGAGCCCTTTCCAGGGTGATACTCGACTACTGTGGGTTTTCCAAGGGATCTCAGTCATACTAAGCACACGGCTTACAGCACATGTGGGAAGTCAAGGCCTGGGAAACGAGTGTCCTTTGACTTCTTCCAAGGGCCTAGAGATGAGGGGTGGGGGTGGTGCCAGAGTCCGGGATTGAGTCTCCCCACTCTGGCAGCCCCTTGACTGATGTGTTCCCAGCCCCAGCTTCAGTCAGTCAGTAGAAAAGAATTTATTAAGCTTTGCTCTGGCTTCCCCTTTGCCTGGAAAGCCCTTCTTCTTTCCCGTTGTCTCCTAGAATTCCTCTCTTCTTCAGTTCATGAGCTCACTTACCCTAGTGGGCCTCAGTTTCCTCATCTGTCAAATGAGCTGGAGAAGGAAATGGCAAACCACTTCAGAATCTTTGCCAAGAAAACCCCAAATGGAGTCATGAAGAGTCAGACTTAACAACAAGGGCTTCCTTCTCTAGGACACCTTTCTGCTCTCTCTTCCACACACTGCTAGGGCATCCCCCCCACCAATTACTTTGGGTTTATTTTAGATCTACTTGTAGGTGTACATAAGCTCCCCATGGGTGCCAGGGACTGCTTCCTTTTTTTCTCTTTGGATTCCCAGAATCCTGCGCTGTGCCTGGCATGGATAGATTGAGTTTTGGTTGGCCAGCTCAAATCATGGCAAGGAGGGTTGCCACCACTTGCCCAAAGGCTAGACGTCCAAATAAAATTGGATATTTGCAAACTGGAGAGAGAACCAATATTACCTGCCCTGCCCTCAGCAGAAGGAAGGCCCTTTAGGCTCCTCTCTGGCTGGGGTAGAACTTGGTCTTCAGCCCTTGGTAACCTTCAGGGCCTCCGTTGGAGCCCACGAGGAGATAATGGATTCTTTCAACATTCAGGAAAAGTGAACTCAAGGATGGTGTTGCTTAGTGGGAATGTACTGGACTGGGCTAATTAATAGGCTAACTTTTGAGAGGCCACTTGAAATGGCCTGGATGGAATGTGGAGAAAAGCACAGAGGAGGGTGACTGCAATAGACATTTGCTCCCAAAGGTCCACTGATGTCTTCCTGGAAGCATAAACTGAGGAGAAGTTTCTGGCGGGATTCTAGCTTAGAGCTGGAAGGTCTCTCGGAAGTTATTGACTAATCCTCTCATTTTACAAGTGAGGAAACTGAGGCCCACAGAGCTGAACCTACTTGTGATACTCACACAGGTAAGAGACTGACGGAGGGAGCCCTCCCCTCCCCACATCACAGCATCTCAGAGCTGAAAGATCACAGGGTCACAGATTCAGAGATGAAGGAGACCTCTGGGGCCCCTCATGTTATAGGCAAGGGAGCTTGCCTCAGGGGATGAGAAAAATGAAGAGACTTCCTTGCCCAGGTGGTTATTGTTAGAGGTGGGACATGAACCCAGAACTTCTGACTCTGAGTCCCCAGCTCCTGATACCTCCTCCCCTTTAGAGGTGGAACTCAAGATGTGTCATCTAAAATGCACCCAAACTAGACTTCCCTCTATGACATTTCCACAGGTGGTATTCCAGCCTTGGCCTGAAGGCTGCCAAGTATGGGGAAGTCATTACCTCCCCAAATGTTTGAACTTCTCTCATTATTGAAAGCTCTCATCATTAGGAAGTTTCCTCTTCCAGTAGACTCAAATCTGCCTGTCTTGGCTCCCTTCCTCTTCCTTGTTCCAAGCTCTGCCCTCTAGAGTCAAGTAGAACAAGCTGAATCTGTGTTCCAGGTATTTGGAAGTACTTCCAGTTACTTTCATATACTTGAAGGCAGCACCTCCCCCTCCCTCTCACAAGCCTTCTTTTTAACAAGCCAAACATCCAGAGTTCTTTCAATTGCTTTGTTGATGACCCTGTCTCCTGGATCCTTCCTGGTTGGTTGCCTCTTCTGGACACCGTTCTTGGGATCAGAGAATACCCTTAAAGGGTTCTTTCTGACCTTTAAGCTGGGTAGCTGATCAGTGCTGATTTCCCTGAAGCAGCCACAAATGGAAGAAGGAAGGAAGGAAGGAAGGAAAGAAGGAAGGAAGGAAAGAAGGAAGGGAGGAAGGAAGGAAGAGAGGAAGGGAGGGAGGGAGGAAAGGAAGAAAAGAAGGAAAAAAGGGAGGGGGTAGGGAGGGAGGGAGGAACTACTTGAGCCATGTGGCCAGGACCAGAGGACAGTCCAGGACAGGTGAAAGGTCTCCTATGGGGAGGCTAGGGTTTGGCATCTCCCACGAGTCCAGCTGACTCTCCTTAGCTTGGGAGATGGACTCCCTCCTCCCTCAGGCCTCTTCTTGCTTCTTACACCTTCTGAGTGATGAAATTATCAGGAAAGCCAACAAAGGCTGGTGATTGTTATCTGAGTCTGCTTTTAGCTGGCTGGGTCTTTCAGCAGATGAATGAATGGCTTAACTTCCATATCAGGACTGGGAATTGGACAGCACCTGCTACATCTGGGCTATTAGGTCTTGGAAGAAGATAAAGACAAAATACTTTGGGGAACATAAAAGGGGATCAGCAAAAGCCGTCCCAGTGGGATAGCTCACTATCAGCCCACTCAGAACCGGGAGGATGCTCTGGGGCCCAGAGTTAGAAAGACCTGATTTCAAATTCTGCCTCAGATACTTAGCTGTATGACTTTGGGCAAATCATTTAACCTCTGTCTGCCTCAGTAAAATGGGGATAATAGCCCTCACTTTGTGGGGTTGTTCAAGGATAAAATGAGATAATGTTTATAAATCCCTTAACGGTGTCTAGCACATAGTAGGTACTCTATAAATACTCATTCCCATTCCCTTCTTTTAGGAGTTGGCACTCAAGTCCAGCTTTGCCTTTTGTCTTCCACCTTCACTCTGAATTCTGACTACTGTACTTTTCTGGTATCTCTTTCCTGGATAAACTGGAAGGTCCTTGAGGTAGGGACCCCTTTGCTTCTGTCTTTGTATCCCCAGTCACTAGCACAATACTTGGCACAAGTAAGTGCTTTGAAAGGATTCTGTTTGTGTAGCGGGTACATATGTATCTTCCCAGAGAGTTGCCTATTTCCTCCCAAAGTTCCTCATTTCTCTGGGTTGACTCCCATCATATCTCCAAGTACATTTTCAGCTGTGTTGGTGGCTATTTGGGTTATACTGATAATAAGTATTTTGGCTGACCTCCTGCTACCTCCTTTCTGGAATGTTGGTCTTCTCTGCTTCTTGAGCTGCCTGACCAAACTTGGGATTGAACTTTGCAGGAGCAACCAGACCCCACCCTTGCCCCTGCCCCTGCCCCTGCCCCTCTCCTGGTGCCAGTGTCCTCTGCCTCCCTGCCAAGCGTCTCTTATCAGTCCCTGCTAGCCAGTCCCACCCAGTGGCCAACTCCCACACCAGTTCCTGACCTGGTCCAAATTTTCCCCTTGGCCAGTTCCTAGCTGGAGGCTGGAGGTGCTCTGTGAGTGGGAGGCAGCCCCCAGCCCTCTGTTCTCCTAGCCTTGCTTTGGACAAAACAGCCCCCCTGAGCCCAGCCCAGCCATTGGGAATTGCACACTCCCCAGCTGATTCTTTCAGGGGCTGATGTTCTCTGGGAGGGGAGGCAGTTCGGGCTCATTCATGCTGTTCCTGACCTTTTCAGCTCTTTGGCATCTAGTAAAAAGGTAATTCTCCTACACAGTCAGTGTGCTGCTGTGGAAAGTGCCTGGGCTCTGGCATCCACAGGGCTGGCGTCCAAGCCGCGCTCTAAACTTTTTTCTCTCTGAACTGAGGGTGAGACCCTTCTCCCTGGGCCTCAGCCTCTACACCAGTGAAGTCAGGGGGTGGGAGCAGCGGGCCTCAAAGGCCTCTCCTTGTTCTAAATGGAAAAGTCTTTGGATTTCCCTCCTGTCACTGGTCTGAGCCCTCTGCCCTCACCAAAGTCACCCAGGACTGCCAAATTGAATAGCCTTTTCCTTGTCCTTAACGCCTGCAGCCTTGCACACTGCAGCTCACCCTCTCTTCCTGGCTGGGTTTTCACTCTCGAATTCTCTCCAGCTTCTCCTCCCAGCTGTCCAAGTCGGCCTCCTTTGCTGGATTTGCCTTCTGGAAGCTCCGCACTCCACGCCGAGAGTGTCCCACAAGGCTCTCTCATTGGGGCTACTATCTATCAGCTCCCACAGGCCCAACCATCTTCTCTATGAAAGTGATCCCAGAACTCCGTCTCCAGCCCTGACTCCTTTCCTGACCTGCAGTCTCTCCTCATCGGCAAACACCTCAAATTGGATGTCCCATAACATGTCCCCCTCCCCAGATGTAAAATAGAATTCATTATTCCCCCCCACCCCAACTCTTCCTTCTTTTGACATTTATTCAGCAGGGAAGGGAAGGCCAGAGAAGGAGAGAGATGAGACAGAAAGAACAAGTGGGAGCATGCTCAATAGACCAGAGGGGAGGCGATGAGGCCAGAAGGAACATGGTAGCCATGGGGGTGAAGGGAAGGGAGCAGATGAGGAGCGAGTGAAGGAACTGGGGATGGTTAGCTCAGAAAAGAGAAGGCTTGGGAGGGCATGCGAGCTGTTTTCAAGTTTTTGAAGGATATCCTAGGGTAGAAAAATCAGCTTTTCTCTGCTAGGCAGTAGAAGGAGGTCTTAGCTGCAATGGATGGAGGTTTCCAAGGATGTGACTTAGGGATGATGCTTCTTGACCACTGGAGCAGCACATAAAAGTGAGATATCATCAGTCAGTCATTCAGTCAACATGAATTTATCTAGCACCTACTATGTGCCAGGTATGGTGCTACATTCTTGGAGATACAAAGAAAAACAAAAGAGAGTCCTTTTCCTCAAGGAGCCCCCAGGCTAATGGGAGAGACAACAAGGAGATGATCTGCAAACATGATATGTTTGGAATAAATTGGAGACAATCAACAGAGGGAGGGGCATCAGCAGGAAAGGCTTCTTGTAGGAGGTGGGATTCTAACAACAGCTTGAAGGAAGCTGGGGAAGCCAGGAGGCAGAGATGAGGAAGAGGGAGAACATTCCAGGCATGGGGGACAGCCAGAGAAAATGTCCAGAGCTGGAAGATGGGGTATATTGTGTGAGGAACAGCCAGGAGGCCAGTGTTCCTGGCATGGGGCACCACTGGTCAGGTGAATGGGAAAGGAGTCTCTCGTTCACACACGGAGTAGATTGATGGTACCTTTCGTGGTCGCCAAAGCCCTCTCCCCCCCTCTCAGCTCCAGGGAAGGAAGGACAAGCTCAGATCTCCCCCATTTCAGGGACTTTTGGCCTACCAGCTAAGTCTCTGGTCCTGGTTTTCCTTGGATCTCTGAAAGATTGCAGCCTTGCTCTGGGCCAGGCTTTGTTGGCAACAGAAGCTTGGGTGAGTTGGGGGTGGGCAGCCAGCCAAGTGCTCAGTACCTCCCTGAGAATTACTTGGTGGGACACATTGACTTCAAGGAAATTAACTTTAATGGCATTTAAGAGAACGATGGGGCTGCCAGGTCCCTCCTGGAGAATGGCTGTGATCCCAGAACACAGGCCAGCTTGGAGGGGCAGAGGCCTTGGCAGGCTAATCCAGGGAAAGGCTGCGGTCAGGTCATCTTGCCTGTTCTTGGAGAAAAAGGCCTGCCCACCCGGACCCAAGGAAGAAGTTGAAAGCACCTGTGGGCTACGGTGACTCCAATCCTCCAATCTTTTCTTCACCACCTATTCTGGGCAAATAGCAGGACTGGCTTGTTAAATCATTATCAGACTCTGGACAACTTTGGGATTGTTGGGCTGAAGCTAGCTGGGGATGTAGGATAAGTCTTGTTCTACTGGGGACTGGTGTCTTGGGGAGCCCTAAATGCTCACTGAGAGTGACTGCCCTGCTCCTGGTTGGAAAGATTCACCTCTACTTTGGACCCTTCTTCTGGCTTCTCCCCCAACCTCACTTCACAGGTTCTGCGTTTCCTCTCAGCTAGGACCCTTGCAGATGCTTTGCTCTAAGATGTGGCTGGTATTTCTTCAGTCTACAATCTCTCTCTAATAAGAACTAGAACTAGGGTGGGGTAACTAGTGCTTTGCCTCAGGGTGCTGGATTTAGAGGGTGCTAATGGCATCCTTGTCTTACAGAAGCACAGAAACAAAGTTGCTCAGCAGCGAGTTTTCAGTTTGTTTTTGAACTAGACTAAGATTTCATCTGAACTGGGAAATCTTTGTGAGGAATGATCTTTTCCTAAATATAACTTACTTCCCAGGGCCAAGGTTTCCCAGCATCTACACAGAGACTGGTCCTATGATTTCATTGGTAGAGGGAACTCTCAAGTGAGGAAACTCCCTTCAGTAAATGCAGGTCAGCCCCTTCTCTACAACCTCTAGTCTTAGAAAGTTGTCTGGAGCTCTAGGAGGTTAAATGACTTCCCCAGGGTCACACAGCTAGGATATGTCAGTTAGTCAGGCAATAAACATTTACTCTGCATCTACTATAGGCCAGGCACTATGCTAACCTCTGAAGAGCTCACGGTCTAATGAAGGGGACAACCTGCAAACCACTATGTACAAAATAGTTATAGACGGGATAAACGGGAGGCAATCAGCAGAGGTAAAGGGCTGTAATTAAGGGAGATTGGGAAGGGCTTCCAGTAGAAGGTGGAATCTTAGCTGAGATCTGAAGAAAGTCAGGGAAGCCAGGAGATGGTGGTGAAGAGGGAGGGCATTCTAGGCATGGGGAATAGCCAGAGAGAATGCCTCGAGTCAGGAGATGGAAAGTCTTATTTGAGGAACAGCCAGGAGGCCACATCACTGGACTGTCGATTATGTGGTAGAAGGGAGGATATAAGGTAGAAGAATGAAAAGTAGTGGGGGAAGCCAGGCTATAAAGGCTACGAGGGGCTTTGAATTCTAAACATAGAGTTTTATATGACAATAGGGAGCCACTGGAGTTTACTGAAGGGGAGTGTTGATGGTGATGGTGGTGATGTGGTCAGTCTTGTGCTTGGGAAGCTAACTTTGACGGTCCTCTTTGGAGGAGAGGTTGAAGGCAGACCAACCAGCATGCCTGTGGATAGTCTCAGTGGTAGAGTAAGAAAGAGGCTTTGGAATAGTCCGGGGTGCTGGCAGTGTCAGAGCATGCACATGAGAAATATTCTAAAGTAAAGTCAATAGAAGTTGCCAACTCAAAGGGTGGGAGAGGGTGAGGATTGGAGGATGACATCCAGGACCCGAGCCCTCGTGCCTGGGAGGATGCTGGTGTCCTTGCTAGTAAGAGGGAAGCTTGGAAAGGGGAAGGATTTTGAGGAAGAGATAATGAGTTCAGTTTGGGACATTGAGTTAAAAGTGTCAACTGGACATCCAGTTAGAGATGTCTAAGAAGCAGCAGGAGATGCAAGGTTGGAGGTGGGAAGAAAGGTGAGGGCTGGACAAGTAGATTTGAGGATCATCAGCAATAGAGATGATCGTTAAATTCATGGGAGCTGATGAGGTTACCAAGTGAAATAGTGGAGAAGGAGAAATGAGGAGGGTTCAGGAGAGAGTGTGGTGGACATCCATAGTCAAGTGAACTGCTGCACGGCAGACAGCCCAGTGTGAAGTCATGACCTGGGAATTACTTTTATTTTTATTTATTTTATTTTTTAAAACCCTTAACTTCTGTGTATTGTCTCATAGGTGGAAGAGTGGTCAGGGTGGGCAATGGGGGTCAAGTGACTTGCCCAGGGCCACACAGCTGGGAAGTGTCTGAGGCCGGATTTGAACCTAAGACCTCCTGTCTCTAGGCCTGATTCTCAATCCATTGAGCTACTCAGCTGCCCCCCTGGGAATTACTTGATGGAAACACACTGACTTCTGGGAAACAAACACGGATGGCATTCAAGAGAACAAGTGGGCTGCCAGGTCCTTCAGAGTCAGGATGACCTTTGTTCACATCTAACCTTAGACATTTACTAGCTTACTCACTTAACGCTATCTGCCTCAGTTTCCTTATCTGTGAAACAGATAACAGTAGCATCTTCCTATCTCCCCTCCTCCCAAGGCTGTTGTGAAAATAAAATAGGTTGTCAAGTGCTTTGCAAACCTTTAAGCACCACACAAATACTAGAGTCTTTATTTTTGTTGTTATTCATTCATCAGTAGAAATTATCCCTCATCTCTAGAATGTTCTGCCCTCTCATCCTCACTGTGATAGGTACAGGCTTTACAAGTAGAAAAACAGATTTTTGCAAGCAGCCTAGAGGAAAAACCTTGACTGTCAGCCATGGACATTCTAAATAGAATGAAGGGAAGGAAATTGTTTGCCCTGGAAGGACTCTGGTCAAGCTGGGAAGGGGAGAAGGTGTGGATACTTTGACCTGCCCAGTGAGGAGTCCAAGGAGTGTGGAGTTACCACTGAGAAGGAAGACCTGCCAGGGAAGATCAAGTGGGCAGGAGACAGGAATGGACACTAGACTGGGACCAAACAAGTTAGGGAAATTGGGTTTGGCAGTTTGGGGAATGGCAGTTGACAGGAGTGACTGTTGGGCCTTAACTGTCACACTGATCACCTAGCCAGGGAGTCTGTGAAGCCAACAAGTGACAGGGTAGTACAAGGTCAAAAGAATTCTAAACGCAGGGTTTTGATAATAACTGAGGGTCAGGGATGATGGGGAAAGGTCACACGGAATCTAATCACTAGGGACCACACAGGGGCTGGGAGAATGGGTTAAAGCCTGCACTGCACTAATCAGACTATTACAGACTAGAAGGGAAAATGGGTCTCTCACAAAGCCAGGTCTATTTCAGCTCCTCTTGATAGTACAGGAAATGGGTCCACAAGAAGGTAAATCCAGGAAATGCTAATCAAGGAGCTTGTCTCAGACTGGGATGTCCACCACCCCAGCTAGATCTTCTTGCTCACTTGATCTTCCCTGCCTATAGTCTCTAGTTCTGCTCCTTCCCCGGGACCCCCACCTCTACAACTTGCTTTCTCTTTTCCCAGGAAAGGAAGGAGGGAGGGGGCAGCTGGGTAGCTCAGTAGATTGAGAGCCAGGCCTAGAGAGAGACGGGAGGTCCTAGGTTCAAATCTGGCCTCAGACACTTCCCAACTGTGTGACCCTGGGCAAGTCACTTGATCCCCATTGCCTATCCATACCACTCTTCTGCCTTGGAGCCAATACACAGTATTGACTCTAAGATGGAAGGTGAGGGCTTAAAAAAAAAGAAGGAGGGAGGAAGTTCATCATGGTAAATGAGCAAAGGGGAGGTGAAGGGTGTTAGGAGTTAGCTGGGCACATTGGGAATGTTGGACCCTGGATCTGGAAGTGAGCTAAGGAAGCTATATTCACTGGGGAACCTTGTGCCAGCCCAGCCTACTGTAAGGGTTTCTGGAATGGTCTCCTCTTGCTCACCACTACCTCAGCTCCCCATGATTGCCTCATGAGTGTCCAGGCTGTGACTGAATGACTCCCCTTCCCTGCACCTTCCACCCTCGATGAGGCTGAGAGTCAGACTAACAGCCAAAGTCAGTCTCTAAGTCATTCCCATGATTCCTTGCTCAATGGCCAATGATTACAGTCAGAGAACTGAAGGCTTTCCTAAGAGTCTGAGTCATTGCCCCTGGATCTGGGTCCCTGTGGTCTACACAGCTCAGGTTCAAGGAATAAGTAGAGGCTGGTATTCAATGAAAGGCATGTGTGGACTATACACTCCTTGAAAGGAGACTCTGGGTTTTTGGTTATTTTTCATTTTCCTTTATATCTCTTTGGGACCTACACAGAGCCAGGCACAATTATTTTTTTGAGGGGGCCACTTGGCCCTGTTGGGAACTCCTGGTATGGGAACTCCTTCCACTGATGCACATCAGTATCTCCTTCCTAACTTCGAATTTAGTGAATTGTCCAGGACACTGATGAGTAAAGCGACTAATCGGTAGATGTCAGAAGCCAGGTTCTCCTGACTCCAAGGCAGGAAGTCTACCCACTATGTCACACTCTCATTCAGAGTAACCTTGCAAGGAATCTTCTCCCACATCTCCCCTCTTTGAGGGAAGGAAGCCACTCGTCTTTGTCTTTATATCTCCAGCACATAGCCTAGCACATGGCATAGAGTAGGTGCTTAAATGCTTGCTGAATTGAGTATGATTTCCCACTTCTAGATTGAGAATTGCAATCGAAGGACCCTAAATTGGGAGGGACTTTAGCAGCCATCTTGCGCAGTTCACATCCCAAGGTATCCTTGGCAAATGGTTATCTAGGTGAGGGTCCAAGCGGTAAATTGGGGTCATGGTTATAGTAAAGGACTTGGAGAAGAGAAGACTAGAGAATGACTTTGGCCTTAGGCAGCCCCACATAACTAAGTGCTAGCTGTTCATTGTTATTGTTATTATTATTACCCAGCATCTATTTGGGGACCTCCAATGAGGGAGAACTCCCCCTGCATTTGGATGGCTCTGATTATCTTATTGATGACATACAATCTAAATATGCCTTTTGGCTGAAGAAGACTCACAAGCCTCTCATTTTTCATGTGAGATTGAGGCCTGGGCAGGTGGAGAGAATAACAGGGGCAGGACTCTCTGGTGCTCCCTCCATGTGTGATCTTGGGCAAATACCTTAATCTCCCTGGTCCTCAGTTTCCTCAGAGATAAACCAACGGGCTGGGATTAGAGAATATCTAAGTTTTCTTCCAGCTCTGGCTACAGAGGCAAATTTCAGCTTGAGGTCAGAAGGGACCAAAGAGAGCAGCAGAACTACCTTTGTTCCCATGATTCCTGACACCACCTACCTCAAGAGCAATTAGCAGTAATGAATGGAACTATTTTAGTTGTAAAATACCACTGGCAGAAGGGAAGGGAGTGCTAATGACAAATGTCAGTATCATTTCATGGAACAAAAACAAACTATGCTTTAAGATAGGATGTTGGTCTTGACAATAAATGTCCCTTTAAAAACAGCTTTAATAGCCTTCTCCAAGTTCTTTCACAGCATCTCCAGTGAGTGGTACATTGGGCCAGAAGCAGGGGACACTGGGTCTCCAGCATGCATTCATGCAAAGTTCTAACTAAGGTCCCCGGTCTCCATAGCTAATGCTCGCTGGGCCCTCTCTGCTCAAACACACTGTTAGTGTTCCAATCCTGAGAGTTTCCCTCATGGAAGTTCCTGGCCATCTTGTTTCCCTATCAAGAAGGGACATAGGAGAGAAGAGGAAGCTTCTGGTGGTCTCTGTGACAAGGCTAGGGAAATAAAGAACCCGATCCTGCCCATGTGAGATACTGAGTCTTGGGGCAGGCAGGTCAAATGGAAAAATAATGGAGTTATAGGGCTGAATGCTCTCTCTCCCTCTTCCCCAGGATTGTAAGAAATCCCATTTCAGCCCTCGAAATGAAAGAAAAAACAAAGAAAACAGTAATGTCCTCTTTTTTTCTTTTTAAACATGGTCCTCTTGGCCCACTTTTGGCGGGACAGTTGTGTCTCCCCCATTAGAGAGGGGTTGCCCTGAGAGATCCACATGCTCTTTCCCAGAACCCTCTAGAGGCCCTTGGCATGCATTTATGAGAGGGGGTCTGTCTGTGATCAAGAAAAAAAGCAAACGTTGCATCCGAACTGTGCGTGTTTCTGCTGAGCAGATTTCAGCCCTGTCTAGACTTCTACATCGATGATGCCTTGTCCAAATCCTGAGATAGCTGGTCATAGCTAGCATCTTCTTCTTCCATTTGGCCAGTGTTGGATGCATCCAGCTGGCCTTCCTCACTGAGCCCTCTGGTGACACTGTCGTAAGATGGAGGGAAGGACATAGTGGAAGCGGTTTCTGACTTGTCTGGAAGCTCAATGTTTTCATTCATCATGAATTCAGCCAAGGCTTCATCTTCAGTGGCCCTCTCACACACGGGCTCGCCAACGTCGTTTGCGCATGTAATGATGACTTGTTGTAGGGAATGCTGCAAGAGATATTTTCTGTAGGCCCTTTGGATGATGGAGGCAGACACATTTTCCTGTTTTGATCTCAGAGTAGTTGCTATTGGTTCATAGGAATCTTTAGAAGGATTAGCGGCCATGAACTTTTCCTCCATTTGGGCCTTCAGGGTGTCCATCTCCCCAGATTCTCCCAGTACTCTCTTGGTAAAGGCAAACAAAATATCCAGACAGTGGATCTTGTCTCCTGTGACCAAAGGCAGGTCCATCTGGATGAGTTTATTCTGGTTAGGTTTTGGAATGCGCAGGGGTCCCGTCAGCGTATCTGCGAAGTCGGAAAGGGCCGAAAATGTAATGAACTGAGTGGCCTCGGGGTCGAACTTCTCCCAGGTCTCGTAGAACATGTCGAAGTCGTCCTCGCTCAGCGGCTCGGTGCTCTCCTCCGTGGCCACGTTGAAGTTCTCCAGGATGACGGCGATGTACATGTTGATCACGATCAGGAAGGAGACGATGATGTAACTGACAAAGAACGCGATTCCGATGGTGGGGTTGCCACAGTTTCCCCTGGACTTGCTGGAGTTGGCTGAATCTGGGTCACAGTAGGGGTGTCCAGTGTTGAGGATGGGGCTGAGGAGCCCGTCCCAGCCGGCGGACGTGGTGATCTGGAAGAGGCAGAGCATGCTGTTGGGGAATGTCCGGAAGTTGAACATGTCATCGATACCAGCCTCCTCCTTCACGTAGGCGAAGTTGGCCATGCCGAAGATGGAGTAGATGAACATGACCAGGAAGAGCAGCAGGCCGATGTTGAAGAGGGCAGGGAGGGACATCATGAGGGCGAAGAGCAGCGTGCGGATCCCCTTGGCCGCTCGGATCAGCCGGAGGATGCGGCCGATCCGAGCCAGGCGGATGACTCGGAAGAGCGTTGGTGAGAAATAATTTTCAAGTGACTTCATAATGCCAGAAAACACCAAGCCTTTAAAGGAAGGGAAATATATTTGTGAGTACCGTCTCCAAGTGAGACTAAAGAAACCATAAACTGTCATCTCTTGGTCATTTCCTTGACTACTATACATATTTTCCTTCCCTCTTCTTCTCCCTCCCTCTCTCCCTTCCTCCCTCCCTCTCTCCCTTCCTCCCTCCCTCTCTCC
>NC_058130.1:14536955-14592836 GCF_016433145.1 Gracilinanus agilis | reverse complement strand
TCCTCCCTTCCTCCCTTCCTCCTTTCCTCCCTTCCTTCCTTCCTTCCTTCCTTCCTTCCTTCCTTCCTTCCTTCCTTCCTTCCTTCCTTCCTTCCTTCCTTCTTTCCTCCCTCCCTCCCTCCCTCCTTCCTTTCCTTCCTTCTTTAATGATTGTTAACTGAGTGGCTGGCTAAATTCCACTAGATTTGTCTATTTAAAACTTAGAAAGGTTGACTTTGACATCAATGCCAAGGGTGTCATAGTGAACTTGAAGGTAAGTTCTTGGACAATTTGCTTAGTAACCATTGTCTGATCATCTATAAATTCTTTCTTTTTTGAAAGAAACTCAGGAAGAAATTGCATTTGGAGCTAATGGAAGCTCAGGAAGAATGGAGAAATGAACATTGGGAGAGAAGCTGAAGTATTTCCAGGTATTTTTCCTCTTCTCACTTTTCTCCTTACTCCCCTGTGCCCTAGATGAAATTTTGAATAGGAAAACCAAGCAGTTTGACTCTTTTCTGTGCTCATGATTATACTCTGAATCTGGGCTGGAGGAAACTTTTAAAGAACCCTTACATTCTGTCTAAGAATCAATATTAAGTATTGATTCCAAGGCAGAAGAGCAGTAGGGAAAGGCAATTGGAGTTAAGTGACTTGCCCAGGGTCACATAGCTAGGAAATGACTGAGGTCAGATTTGTACCCAACACCTCCCATCTCTAGGACTGGCTCTCTATCCACTGAGCCACCCAGCTGCGCCAGGGAGATTAAAAAATTTTTTTTAAAACCCTTACCTTCCATTTTAGAATCAATACTGTGTTTTGGTTCTAAGGCAGAAGAGCAATAAGGGCTAGGCAATGGGGTTAAGTGATTTGCTCAGGGTCTGAGTTCAGATTTGAACTCAGGGCCTCCTGTCTCTGGGCCTGGCTCTCCATCCACTGAGCCACCCAGCTGCCCCTCAGGGAGGTTTTTATGTAACTGAACACCTGAACAAGTCTCATCCCAGTTTCCATTCCGACAGGAAAACACCACTGGAACAAAGGCAGTAATTATGGCAATAAAAATAGTTTTCTTGACTGGCTCTAGAGAGACTGAAACGCAGCCACTTGTTTCTTGGACTCCTTCTGGGCAGGGATGGCTGGGAACAAAGCTCCAGTCTACATAGGCTGGGTTGCATCTACATCGTACTTTAGGTGAAATGCAGCGAGTATGCCCGCAGGAGCTCGTTTCCCATAATGCACGGCACAAAGAGAGCATTACTCATTGGAAGAGATCCTCTGGATTAGGAGAATTGTTCTTTTTTATTTTTTTAGACTTGTACTTTCATTGGTACAAGGAATCCCCAGTGAGGAAGCTCCCCTCATCTCTGCAGATGGGTATCTGTTCTGTAATGTGGAGTTTCAGACTTATCCAAGGTCACACATCTGATATAGGTCAGAGGTGAGACTTGAACCCAGGACTTCCTGACTAAGAGCAACTCTTTAACCCTTTGCATGCCACACAATTTGCTGTAACAAACTTACTTTACTCTATCCAAGATGGCCCTATGCTAGCTATCCTACCAAGAAGACTATGATGGCAGGGACACATGTGAGGAGAGCCGTGTGGCTTCTTAGGAGAATGAGTGGAGTTTATTCATTCATTCATTCATTTATTTATCTATTCATCTACCTACCTATTTATTTATTTATCTGTTTGTGTGTTTATTTATTTATTTTTTAAACCCTTAACTTCTGTGTATTGTCTCATAGGTGGAAGAAGAAGGTAAGGGTGGGCCATGGGGGTCAAGTGACTTGCCCAGGGTCACCCCGCTGGGAAGTGTCTGAGGTCGATGAGTGGAGTTTACAGCAACGTCCATTTGTGGTCCCCTCGTCCGTTTCTAAAGCCCCCCTTGCCGCTCCCGCCGCCCAGGATCACTTACTCACAATGGAGAGGATCACGACAATAAAATCAAAGATGTTCCACCCGTTGATGAAATAGTAATATCTGAGGGCAAACATCTTCAGGACGCATTCTGCGGTGAAGACGGCCACGAAGAAGTGGTTGATCCGGTTGAGAATTTTGGTCTTCTGCTCACTCTGGCCGTCCGTCTCCACCATCATGGTGATCATGTTGAGGCAGATGAGCACCATGATGGCTATGTCGAAGGCCTGCTGGGTGACGATGTCAAACACGAAGCCCTGGTATTTGTTCTGGGAAAGCAGAAGTGGGCGCGTTGGCCGGTTAATGAGCAGCATTAGGTACCTCGGACATGCATCTGGGAAGCAGGGAGCACGCGAGGTCAGGAATGGGGGCACAACTAGAACTCTGGGCCCAGGACAAGCAACTCAAAATGCAAGACATATATTCAGTGTGTGTGTGTGTGTGTGTGTGTGTGTGTGTGTGTGTGTGTGTGTGTGTGTATAAAGAGATGAAGAAGAGATTGGAAAGGGCAGGAGGGAGGAAATGAGCTTCCATTGTCATTGATGGTCTGGATCTTTTTCTTTTTCTTTGACTAGTTCTTTCTTTTTTCTTTTTTTTTGAACCCTTCACTTCTGTGTATTGGCTCCTTGGTGGAAGAGTGGTAAAGGTAGGCAATGGGGGTCAAGTGACTTGCCCAGGGTCACACAGCTGAGAAGTGTCTGAGGCCAGATTTGAACCCAGGACTTCCCTTCTCTAGACCTGGCTCTCCATCCACTGAGCTACCCAGCGGCCCCCTTGTTCTTTCTTAAACAGCTACGAAGGCTCTAGAGTTCACAGAGGCTTGTGGGATTTGATGGCTTATTTCCTTCCTTTATCTGGTTTCACTATTGTCAATGGTGTTACGATTAAAAATGATAAAGACTGATAAAATAAGAGAAATTAATATTTTAATAGCCATGGCCTTGTTGGTGAAATATATGTAATCGCGCTTGACTATCCTTTACATTTGCCGCCAGTGCCCATCCTCTCTCTCCTGTGCCAGCCAGCCACTCGGGAAACCTCCTCCGAACTTAAGCTGCCCTACGTCTGACGTCCCCACGCCCCCAAACTGGAAACCCATTGGAATCATGGGAAATGTAGTCTCATAGCTCCACGTGGCCACAGTAAGTCTGCTGGACACTTTCAAGCAGCGCTTCCCTGAATTCCAAACACACAGAGCTGGCGTCTTTGGCCCAGGACCCGTGGCTGCATCGCTGAGGGGTGAAGAGGACCCCATGGAACGCTTTCTCCAACAGAACAGACGGGGAATTCCTCCGTGACTTAGTCTTAGGGAGTTCCCTGGGGTTTCAGAGAGCTTGTGCCGGGCTCAGGTCAGGGCCAAAAGCCGTCAGAGTTGGGGCTTGGGTGCGGGTCTTTGTGGCCGGAGCCACCGCGCCACACTGTCTTCCTGCTGCTGTCTATTACACTGACCAGAACAAACAAATGAGGCCGTAAGAAATTCCAGAACTTACCAGAGGTCTCGGGATTGGTTTCTGAGGCTTCTTAGATCCCAGTTTTTTCATAGCATTATAATATTTCTTCTGTTCTTCAGTCATAAAAATGTCTTGACCACCTAAGTATAGGAGCAAATATTGCCATTAGCAAAGAGGGAAGAGGACGGCAAGGCTGGCCAGCGGGACACACACACACGGACAACTTCCTCAGTTTTCCCAGACTCAGAATTTAGAATTGGAAAGGCCTGAAGACGATCCCTAAGCCAGGCTCCAGGCTCCCAGAGGAAGCCACACGCCAGTGGCTGTTCTCTCGCCCTCCGACTCCTCATCAGCTCGTCTCGAGGACCAGGCAGGCAAATTCAAACTCTTCTCAAACACAGCCAGCAGGGCCGAGAGCCCTCTTGGTGCGGACGAGCGTCACACATTTGCTCCTTGTGGCCAGTTCCCGAGAGAGGTGAGGATGCTCTTTAAGTAGCCTTGAATCTGTAGCCACGCACACTAGCCACCGGCAGCCCCCCAGCCCATTGCCTTCCAGCCAGGCTGTGCCCAGGGCCCCATATTGCTGTTCAGTCTTCATCCTGGATTCTAAGCTCCATGAGTGCAGAGACTAAGTCTGAAACTAGACGGGGCAGCTGGGTAGCTCAGTGGATGGAGTCAGGCCTAGAGATGGGAGGTCCTGGGTTCAAATCCAACCTCAGACACTTCCCAGCTGTGTGACCCTGGGCAAGTCACTTGACCCCCATGGCCTACCCTTACCACTCTTCCACCTATAAGCCAATACACAAAAGTTAAGGGTTTAAAAAAAAATGAAACTAGACTTTTCTCTCTCAGTATCTAGAGCACACAGTAGACTGTAACTAAGTGTTTTGGGGTAAATCCCAGGGGAGAAGAGAACCAGGTCTCAAAAAGGCCCCTTCCTGCCCTCTTTCCACCAGGCTACCACCACTTGGTCAGAGAGGGGGAATCCATTAGTCCAATGGTTCCCAAACTTTTTTGGCCTACCACCCCCTTTCCAGAAAAAAATATGACTTAGCTCCCTGGAAATTAATTTTTTTTATATTTTAATAGCAATTAATAGGAAAGATAAATGCACCCGTGGCCATCACCGCCTCCCTGGATCGCTGCAGCACCCACCAGGGGGCGGTGGTGCCCACTTTGGGGATCACTGCATTAGGATGTGAGCCCCTTGAGAGCCAAGACTATCTTTTGCCTTTCTGAGTATCTCCCAAAGTTAGCCCAGTGTCTGGCACGTAGTTTGTAATTTTTATTGACTTGGAAATGGGACTCTTGCACCAATGTGGGAGGGTTGGATCTAGGGGACTCAGAAAGCGCATGCTGAGAGCAGAGAAGAGTTTCCCCAGCGGTTCCGCAGATTATAAACTTAAAAGAGACACTTATCTTTTTCTTTTGTTGATTGAAGTTGTCGATTATGACTCCAACAAAGAGATTCAGCGTGAAGAAGCCCCCGAAGATGATGAAGATGACAAAATACAGGTACATGTACAAGTTGGCCTCCCACTGCGGCTGCTCCTCTTGCTACAACCAAATGGAATGGAGGAAGCGTCATGAGCTGGGGCTAAGTTTTGTGAGGGCAGAAACAAACTGGGCTGTCATGGACCCAGGGGCACCCTCCAAGGGCTGACTGCCCAAGGCAAGGGGCAGGTATGCCCTAGCCCCATTGACCGACCTGGGATGGAAGCTCATGGGAATAGATGAGACAAGGCCATGAAAAGTTTGGATTGAAGAGTAAAAAGCACAAATTAAAGGCACTGATGACTGAGTGAGGAAGCCTCAGCAGACTCTTGACTGGTGGCCATTGATAGGATTCCTGGGAGACCCTGTGCCAGTGGAGGCACTGAGAAAGGGATCCCTTCCTCTTGACTTCAATCAACAAAGTTAAAAGACCTTTTCAGACATCACTGGTCAATGAGCCATACCCCAAAGGGGAGTAAATAAGGAATGTCAAGAAGACTTCTTTCGGGGGCAGCTGGGTAGCTCAGTGGATTGAGAGTCAGGCCTAGAGACAGGAGGTTCTAGGTTCAAATCCAGCTTCAGACACTTCCCAGCTGTGTGACCCTGGGCAAGTCACTTGATCCCCATTGCCCACCCTTACCACTCTTCCACCAAGGAGCCAATACACAGAAGTTAAGGGTTTAAAAAAAAAGAAGACTACTTTCTCCAAACATCAGTCCCACCCTCCTAATGTTGTACCAGACATTATTCCTTTAAAACTTGATTCCTTGGGTTAAAGCATGAACTTATCCAGGTCTCTGTTTTAAAATGCAAACTACTGGGGCAGCTAGATGGATAGAGTTGGGAGGTTTGGGGTTCAAATTTGATCTCAGACATGTCCTAGCTGGGTGCCCCTGGACAAGTCACTTCACCCCCATTGCCTAGCCCTTACAGGTCTTCTGCCTCGGAGCCAATACTTAGCATCGAGTCTAAGACAGAAGGGAAGGGTTATCTAAGACAGAAGTGAGAGAGAAACCCGGTCCATTGTTACCATCTTAGGGAGAATGGTTATGTTATATAGGTGTGGGTGAGGTGAAAGCTGGAAAATATCTTCACTCCTTCCTCCCTTCCCCCCATGTATTCTAAGGCTACCTTCCACTGACTCTCTTGTATGGACTGCTTTAGCTATGCTATTTCTCTCACTGGAATGTAAGCCTCTTGAGGGCAGGTACTACTTTTGCTTTTTATGCACTTATTTTTATTTATAAATGTAATAAATAAAATTTGCCAATAGATAAATTTGTAATTTATAAATAAATTAATTTATAATTTATCTAGAGTTTAGCATAGTGCTTGGCCCACCCGGAGTAAATACTTAATAAATGTTTGTCAGATAGACTGGATTGCCTGAAATGCCAACATTCATTTCATTAGATTACATGAAGAATGGTCAGCCCTCTCAGTCAGTTTACCCCCTCACCAGATACCTTCCTCCTGTTTTGGAATGGGAAGGGGTGCCAAGAGGAGGTCAAAGGACACAGGGAGCACCAGGGGTTGGGGGCCACCTTTTCTGATGCCCTCATTTGGCAAAGGGCTGGTGCTGGTGACAGGAGGCAGATAGGATGGATTTTTTTGGAGGGGAGAGGAAGAGACTTCCAGTCACCTAAGCCTCACTCATGGGAGAGAAAGCTCCTTTTTGGCGGTGAGTTCTAGCATGCAGTCACTGCTTTTGCCTTTAACTAGGAAACAGAGGGCCTAGGACAGTGATGGCGAAGCTTTTAGAGAGTGTCCAACCTGCATCCTCATGCCACACGTGAGCCTCCCCCTTACCCCAGACAAGGGAGGGAGAAAGTGCTCCCATTAGGCTGTTGGGCGATGAGAGGAATGTCCTCAGGTGCACATGGAGAGGGGTAGGGGAGAAGCCTCCTCCGGCATGTGTGTCCTAGGTTTGCTAATATGGGCCGACATTACTACAGGCTGAGACAAAGAGAGGAAGACACGAAGGACCAAGGACTCTGCTCCAAGGTCCTGACTCACCTTCCGAGAATCCACGGCGGCATACATGATGTCCATCCACCCTTTAAACGTTGCCTGGAGATAAAGGGCAGACGTGAGTGTCAGAAATGCGCAGGAGCATCTGCCTGAAATCCCATTTGGTATCGCTTATGACCCTCTGCACTTGGCAAGTATCCTCACCTCATTGGCTTCCAGGAACCTACTTCATGTACTCAACCTGGGCCAAGTAACTGAAAGACCTTCCAAGGCTGTCTTTGGCTTCCATAAAGGTGGTTGGGAACCAAAAGCCTGGGATGGAGTGAGGGAGAAGGTTCTTAGAGATGTGAATAATCTATTTACATCTGGACCTTTGGGAGGAACAGTGAATCTAGCTTCTGTGGGTATGACCCAAAGTGCCCTTTGCAAAAGTGTGCTTTAGTGAAAATCAGGCTGGATTTGAGATGTGGGGATCTGGGTTCAAATCCTGCCTTTGACAGTACCTGTGTGACCTTGGATCTGACATTTAAAGTCTTGGGTCTCAGTTTCCTCTTTTGTAAAGTGAGGAAGTTAGACTAGATGATGTTTTGAGCTCTCATTCAACTCTGTGATTTAATTTACAGATCTGTTACTTATCACCTGTGTGATCTTAGTGGCTCAATGGATAGAGTGATGAGTTTGATGTCAGGTAGACATGAGTTAAAATCAAGGCTGAGACATTTACTAGTGGTGTGACCCTGGGCAAGTCACTTATCCTCTATTTGATTCAGGTTCCATTAATCTGTTAAATGGGGATAAAATGGCACTTAACAGGTTTTTTTTAACCCTTCCTTTCCATCTTAGAATCAATATTTTGTATTGGTTCTAAGGCAGAAGAGCAGTAAGAGTTAGGCAGTGAGGGTCAACTGACTTGCCCAGGGTCACATAGCTAGTAAATGTGTCAGGCTTGATATAAACCTATGACCTCCTGTCTCTAGGTCTAGCTCTCAAACCATTGAGTCACCTAGCTGCTTTTTTCAGGGTTGTTTTGAGGACCAAATGAGATAAAAATTGTAAAGTGCTTAACGCAATGCCTGCAAAATAGTAGGCACTGTGTAATGTTAGCCATTATTGTTTTTTATTTTTATTTTTTAAATTTTTATTTAGAATATTTTCTAATGGTTAGATGATTCATGTTCTTTCCCTCTCCTCCATCCCCCCCACCATAGCTGACACGCAGTTCTATTAGGTCTTACATGTATATTGATCAAGGCCTATTTCCATATTATTGATAGTTGCACTAAAGTGATTGTTTAGTGTCTACATCCTTAATAATATCCCCATCAACCCATGTGTTCAAGCAGTTGTTTTTCTTCTGTGTTTCTCCTCCTGTAGTACTTCCTCTGAATGTGGATAGTGTTCTTTCTCACAGGTCTTCATAGTTGTCCTGGATCATTGCATTGTTGCTTGTAGAGAATTATGTTCGATTGTATCACAGTGTATCAGTCTCTGTGTACAAGGTTCTCCTGGTTCTGCTCCTTTCACTCTGCATCAATTTCTGGAGGTCTTTCCAGTTCACATGGAATTCCTCCAGTTCATTATTCATTTGAACACAATAGTATTCCATCACCAACAGATACCACAATTTGTTTAGCCATTCCCCAATTGATGGACCTCGTTTTCCATTTTTTTTTCCCATCACAAAGAGTGCGGCTATAAATATTTTTGTACAAGTCTTTTTCCCTATGATTTCTTTGGCGCACAAACTCAGCAGCAGTATGGCTGGATCAAAGAGTTAGCCATTATTGTTGACCTCAGTTTCCTCATCTATAAATTGAGAGGGCAAGATTGGATGACCTCTAAGGTCCCTTTCCACTCTAACTTTGTGACTCAATGGTTCTGTTTGATACTTGACACATGTCTGATGGGGAGGAGGAATTAATTTGGAAAATTCCATATTCCTGCTTTATTATAATATAATGCAGTGACACTATCATGGAATCGTAGAATCTCAACTTTGGCATGGCTCTCAGACATCATTTGTCTTGGCCGGTATCTGGACAGGAATCTCTCTCATCTTATCCCTGATGAGAGGTGCTCCAGCCTCCCCTTAATGACCATCAGCAATGACGGGCCCATGGCATTCCACAGAGTGCTTTCCCCTTTGGAGACATTTTCCTTAGAACTTGAATTTGTCAGCACAAATGGCTGGATTTCCATGACAATCCTGTAGGTACTTAAAGACAGTTATCCCATCCTTCTCAGGTCTTCTCTCCTCCAGTCTAAACAACATTGGTTTTTTAAACAGCTTTTCCTAAAACATGGCGCCCAAATGAAGGACACGTCACCTACAAAGTCTGACCAAGGGACATGACAATGGTGTCATTACTTCTCTTGTCAAGGCTATATTGGTCCAAGCACTGGAACAGGGGACTCCCATGAAGGAAACTCCTTCTACCAATGCAGAGCAGTACCTGCTCTGTGACTTATAGTCTTGTAGGGTTTCCAGGATCACTAAGAGTTTAAAAAATCTGCCTAAGGTCAAACAGTCAATATGTGTCAGAGTTGAGATTTGAATTCAAGTCTTTCTGACTCCAAACTTCTCTCTCTCTTATTCTGGACATCATGCCTTTCTCAGTGTAACCTCAGGTTAGGCTGGCTCCTTTGGTTTCCATGTCATACGGCTGATTTGCATTCAGCTTGTAGGTCTCTAATGTCTAGCCATATGGCTGCCATCTTGGCCTTGTATTGACATGCCCTTTATGCATAGCTGTTACTTGACCCTGGAAGAAAGGCAAACATTGTACGGTCTCTGCAGTCGCTGGGAAGCTTCTCTTGCAGAGGCTCTGGGAGAGTTTCCTTTCCATCTGTGCTTGCTAGAAGTGCCAACCCTGCATTCTTTGTCATTCTTCATGGCAGCTCTTGTGGATAACTCTCTGCTTGTCATAACTGGTTCTTGGCCATGATAGTGGAGGATGTCCTTGGTGAGGTCCTAATTCTGGTGGGCTTCCCACCTTTTTATCTTCTGTAGGCTTCTCCAGCTTTTCTTCTTTTTAAAAAAATTTTTTTTTTATTTTAAACCCTCAACTTTTGTGTATTGACTTATAGGTGGAAGAGTGGTAAGGGTAGGCAATGGGGGTCAAGTGACTTGCCCAGGGTCACACAGCTGGGAAGTTTCTGAGGCCGGATTTGAACCTAGGACCTCCCATCTCTAGGCCTGGCTCTCAATCCATTGAGCTACCCAGCTGCCCCTTCTAGCTTTTCTTTGCAGGCTCCTCTTGCTTGCTTAGCTGCCTTCTATCCCTAACGAGTAGAGGCCCGCCTCTAATGCTCTGATGCCCACAGAACCTGTTGGCAGAAATTGTCTACAAGGAGCTCTTCAGAAGAAATCCAGCTACGGGGCTCCTTTCACCTTTTGCTTTGTCTCAGGCAGGTGGATTGTCCACTTTAATCCCTTGGCCAGGGCCACACTGACCCTGGCACATTATGTGGGCTTCTCAGAAAAGAGAGAACATTTGGACAAGCCCTAGTTGTGAGGTAGCCTATGAAAGGAGATTGTAAAAGTGGAAGATTGACCCAAGGTGCAGCCTTGGGGTTTCAGGTACAGTGGAAACAGTGCAGGAGGTAGAGTCTGGAGGTTGTTTTCCTGAAGGGTTGCCACCACTCTGGCAGCCAGTCATGCCAGGCCATATACAACCATCATGAATATTGAGGGGTTTGGATGGGCCTCAGAAGTCCTAGGGGATATGCCCATGGAGTCCTTGTGTAGGTGCAGAAATCATGAGACCATCCATGCAAACTGGCATTCTGTTGGAGATGTGGGCCACCAGGTTTTGCAAGTACCTGCATACAGCATCTTGAATAAACCCACATGCCTCAGTGCCGAGTTCTCACAACAGACCCCGAGTTTAATGGTTATGTTTTTCTTTCTTTTTAAAAAACCCCTCACCTTCCGTCTTGGAATCAGTATCATGTATTGGTTCCAAGGCAGAAGAGCAGTAAGGGCTAGGCAATGGGGGTGAAGTGACTTGCCCAGGGTCACAGAGCTAGGAAGTGGTCATGCTTCTCTTAATGAAGGGGATGGAGTATGCTGGTGTAGAAAGGAAATAGTCCATCCAGCCCTATTGGGAGGGTACAGAGATACCTCCTGTGTGCCTCCTGAGTTTGCTGCTGGTAAATCAAGGCTATGAGACATGGCTGGGGTGGAGGAGTTGGATGGAATATGCCAGGATGGGTGGCTGATGATAGTGTTGTAGAGAGGAAAGAACTCCGGACTCAGAGCCTGGAGAGTCTAGGCTTACTGGCTGGGCAAGCATGTTAACTCCTCTGAGGACTTGTGCCCAGGCTTCCCTTTAAAATGAAGATAAAACTATTTGCCTTCTGTGCCTCTTTGTAGGGAATGATCAATGTCAAAATTCCTGAGTTTGCTGGGTTTGGAGCCAAAGGATACGGCTTCAAACCCAGTTCTGCCACTTATTACATAAGTGACCTTGGATAAGTCATTCTCTCTAGGCCTGAAAAATAAGGGACAATCAGATGATAGTTCTAGAAGGTACTTTACAGGCAAACTCCTTCATTGTATGGATGAGGGAACTGAGGACTGGAGACATTAATTTAATGGGTTGGACCAGATGCCTTGACAGTCCCTTCTAGCTCCAGATCTATGATCCTATGATAGCCACCCCTTCTGCAGTTTTTTTTTTTGTCTTAGAATGATGCCCAAGTCACTGAGAAGCTGTGACTTATCCAAGGTCCTACAACTATGTCAGAGGCTTCTCTATAAACCTTAAAATGCTTTAAGTACGTGAGTTATTGGCATAATGCCACAATTCATGGGATAAGGCATTGGCTTGATGACTATTAGATGGCATCTAGAAAAAGCTAGCATAGGAACATTTCAAAGAATCATAAATTTAGAACCATGTAGGATTTTAGAGGTAACATAATCCAGTCCTCTCAGTTTAAAGATGAATTAACTGAGGTCTGAGGTCACATAGAAGTGGGATTTGAAACCAGGTCCTCTGACTCCAAACCTGATGCTCCTTCCCCCATAATTCGCTGACCCGATGATCAAATTTAATTGGATTTGATTTAATTTTCATTAATTCTTTGATTATTTCATTGTAGCTGCTGACTTGGGATACTGATGCAGATCAAAGCCATCTATTCCTGGAGCAGCTGGAGCAGATTCCTGAGGATTCAGCATTCCCATGACAAGAGAGGTGACACGCGCTCTGGTAAACAAGACTTTTTGTGCTAACTCACTGGGCAAAAATTATGAACCTTTCATTCCCTACCTTACGGTCCGTTGCCAATAAGAGAGCATGAGGAATAGAAGCGAAGACTCAAACTGGAGAAGCCATTTCCTGTGGAAATCTGTGAGTGTCTATCCTTCCTCATATAGGGGCAATGGGGTGAAGATTTTCATTCTTATCTTTTCCGTCATGCTTCTATATTAAATGTCTTTTGCCTTAGACTAGTAGACCTCTGGTTGGTTTAGTAAAATAACATTGGTGGGGGCTTATGGACTGAGGTTTTAACTGAAAGCCAATCTAAAACATTCCTTTAACCTAAAATAGCTTTCAGAAGGGCAAGAACTTTGCTTAGAATTTATAACGACTAGTTAGACTGAAGTGTCCACTCTAAGGAATGGCATAAACTTTACTTGCATATGGATTCCTATTGCCATATCCATTTCTTCCTGCTTCTTGTTGTCGTTGCCATTGTTGTTGTTGTTTTGTTTAAACCCTTACCATCTATCTTAGAAGTAAATATTGTGTATTGGTTCCAAGGCAGAAGAGCGACAAGTACTAGGCAATGGAGGTTAAGTGACTTGCCCAGGGTCACACAGTTAGGAAATGTCTGAGGTCAGATTTAAATCCAAGACCTCTTCTCTCTAGGCCTGGTTCTCAATCTGCCAAGTCCCTTAGCCCCTTCAAGTCCCCTAGCCTCCTCAGTCTTCCTGCCATTCTTTTTTTTTTAAACCCTTACCTTCCATCTTGGAGTCAATACTATGTATTGGCTCCAAGGCAGAAGAGTGGTAAGGGCTAGGCAAAGGGGGTGAAGTGACTTGCCCAGGGTCACCCAGCTAGGAAGTGTCTGAGACCAGATTTGAACCTAGGACTTCTCATCTCTAGTCCTGGTTCTCCATCCACTGAGCCACCCAGCTGCCCTCTGTTCCTGCCATTCTTAAAGATGAAGTGGAACTAGTAAAATGTTCAGTGGCATTCAGCTTATGCTTGCTGTTCCTCAGCCGTTGGGCGCCATATTTCTATAACTTCTCCCTGACCATCTCTTCTATCTCATTATCTTCCCACTGAAGAGAGAGAATAACAAAACTCACCACCTGCAGAAGAGCAAGGTAACCAATTCCCACATTGTTAAAGTTGACCTTCACGGTGTCCCAGAAGAGACCAGGACCATTTTCTTCATTGCACTGAGTCTTGTTATTGACGATCAAAGCATCCACTGGGGGAAAGTTTTCGAGGGTGATGTTAATGCATCTGCCAAATTTTCCTGAAAAGAGATTCACTCCCATGATGCTAAAGATGAGCCAGAAGATAAGACAGACCAGAAGGACATTCATGATGGAAGGGATGGCACCAACCAGGGCATCGACCACCACCTGAAAATACAGAGAGAGGAAGTGGGGGTCGGGGGAAGAGACAGAGTCAGAGACAGAGAGACACAGATAGAGAGAGATTTAGTGAGAAAGACCCAGAGAAAGAAAGGGAGGGCGGGAAGGAGAAAGAACAACTTGTAATTACTTATAAAATGGATACAATCCGCATATACCATTAGACTCGGCCATACCAAAGGAGATTGGGAAAAAGGAAAAGAAGCTGTATGTTCCAAAATGTTTATTGCAGCTTTCTTTGTGGTGGCAAAGAACGAGAAATTGAGGGATGCCCATCAACTGGAGAATGGCTGAACAAATTGTGGCATATGATTGTGATGGAGTACCACTGGGTTATAAGAAATGGTGAGCAGGTTAATTAAAAAAAAATCATAAATGTAGACTCTAAACAATCACCCCAGTGCAAATATCAATAATATGGAAATGGTCTTGAACAATGACACATGTAAAATCCAGTAGAATTGGCTATCGGAGGGGGGTGGAGGAGGGGAAGGAA
Organism: Gracilinanus agilis; assembly: GCF_016433145.1. NCBI lineage: Eukaryota > Metazoa > Chordata > Mammalia > Didelphimorphia > Didelphidae > Gracilinanus > Gracilinanus agilis. The sequence continues at coordinate 14,578,908 of NC_058130.1, read as the reverse complement.
AGAACATGAATCATGTAACCATGGAAAAATTTTCTTAATTAATCAATTAAATAAAATCAAATACTGAAACCAAAAAATAATAAAATAAAATAAAAAGTAAAAAAAAGAAATAAAAAATCCTAAAGATCTACATGAAATTATGAAAAGTGAAACAAGTAGAACATTAATATCCAGCTGTAGACTGAATGTTTGAAGAATAACTTGTGAATGTCCACCTCTAGAGAAAGAACTGATAAATAGACCTGGAACTGTTTTATTTTCTTTTATATATATATATATTTTCCCAATTTTATTTAATTGATTAATTAAGAAACATTTTCCATGGTTACATGATTCATGAAGAACTGATAAATAGAAACATGAAAGAGGGAGTTTATATATGCTTCTTTTTGGTCAGGGAGGAGAGGAAGGGAGGGAGGCACCTGGGAATGTAAATAAATAAGTTAATAATAAAAATAAAGAATGGACAAGTAATACAAGAAATTGAGCTAATTGGACAAGAGAATGATTTTCTGTCTCTTAAGATGATTAGATTGTGGGATTAGAGACACATTGCAGTTGCAGAATTGTTTTTCCTCAGGGTTTTTTAGTAAAGTGACTGGGCAGGGGGCAACTAGGTGGCTCAGTGGATAGAAAGCCAAGCCTGAATCTGGAAGGTTCTGGGTTCAGATTTGGCCTCAGACACTTCTTAGCTGTGTGACCCTTGGCAAGTTACTTAATCTCCATTGCCTAGTCTTTTCTGTTCTTCTGCCTTGGAAACAATACTTCGATTCTAAGATGGAAAGAAAGGGTTAAAAAAAAAAGAAAAAGGATTGGGTTTCATTTGTTGGGAATGGATTCAAAATACTCTCCCTAGGATAAAGAAGACCCCCAGTTCAAATCCTGTCTCAGCCCACTTAGCAAAATAATTCTGGATAGATTTTTCTATCTGGATATATCTGGACAGATAGATTGACCTTTCTGAGTCTCAGTTTCTTCAATTTGAAAAAAAAATTAAAAGAAAGAAAAAGATTACGCTGTGTACATTGCCCACATCACAGGATTGCTGGGAGGCTCAAATGAGGCAACATATGTAAAGCATTTCACAAAATTTAAAGCGCAATGCAAATGGCAATAATTGCTAAGATGCAAGGACAGACAATTATTTCACAGATTGGCTGAAAACACACACACACACACACACACACACACACACACACACACGTACATGCACGCTTTGGACCCTTGTTTTGTTATAACCAACCCCAACATGGAATTTGGTAGTGTCCTTCGAGCTCCCAGGTAGCAAATAACACAACTGATAGATCATGGTAACTGCAGCTGCCATTTTTGTCTCTGCTATTTTTACATTGGAAAAGCACTTTCTTTACATTCTCTCATGTGAGCCTCACCAGAGCCCAGGAGGTGGCTACTTTACACATTATTATGAATGAGAAATTGAGGCACAGAAAAATCAAGTGACCAGCCCAAGGTAGCATAGATAGTAAGGATCAGATTCAGGATTTGAACTCAGGTCTGTCCCTACTCCAAATGCAGAGATTTAGCCCTGTGATTGTAATTCTCCTCTAGCACACATTCTCACCCAGACGTATGCCTGCCCACCAATATGTGTACTCTACACCCTCTAAGGTTTATAATTATAGTTTTTGTGATTATTGCTACATTTCGCTCTTGTAACCAACAATTATGGCAGGAATTCTGGAGGTCGGGCAATAGGCTAGTTCAGCTCCACATTACAGTATAGCATAGAGAGAAACCAGCCATTTTGGAAGTTTGGCAGCTAGGACCTACCCAAGTAATCATAACCCTGGCCAGAGCTGACATTTATATAGTGCTTTAAGATTTGCGACATGTTTTCGGCATTATCTCCTTAACAAAGGACTACTTGATTCAAGCCTGGAGATTCAATAAAGCTACTTTAAAAAACCTTTTTATTGGATAAAAGTGAAAAATATGAATTCAGAAAGAATTGTGTCAGTGAGAGCTGCCCCTTGCCCCCTTAAGATGAAGAAGAAGTAGAGCCGCCCCGGGGAACCAGAAGGTGAGGGCTGGAATCTTGGCTCTGCTCCCCATTGCCTGTGTAACCTCTGCAGGGATAAAGATGATGCAGGGGGAAAGCGAGAGGGAACATTAGGGGCAGCAGCAGCAACCCACTTTGGAGGCATCGTTGGCTACATGTGCAAGGGCACCGAGAAGGTATTTAATGAGTGCTGCTAGGATTGGACCGTGCTGGACTCAGGGAAGTAGAAGTAGGTAAGACTGTACAGGTTAGGTGGGGCGATGTTATATAGGGCCTCTAGAGTCAGGGTGAGGAAACTGGAATTTGTCCTACAGGCAACAGGGAGCTATTGAAGATTCTGCAGCAATGGAGTAACATCGCTAGTGGGATTCCTTTGCTGGCACGATGTAGTATGGATTGGAGAGAGGATTTGTTAAGAGGCTGTTGGATGGAACAGCTCCCATTTGGTCAGTTCTTGGATATGGTCCTTAAGGTAAACACGCTGGGGCTCCGCTAAATTATTGCCATGAGATTGACTATAATAGGGGTACATCTTGGAATCCCCTCAAAGGGGCTCTTCCCACAGGGCCCGGGAGATTCGGTGATAGTCTTATCTCAAGAAGTTTCTAGTGTATTCTTTTTCAGAAAGATGTAGGCACTGTCAGCATCCTAAGAGCTAGCCTTTATAGAGCATCTTAAGGTTTGCAGAATGCTCCCCATATATTATCTCATCTGACTCTCCTAACAACTCTGGGAAGTGGGTGCTACAAATAGCATCTCCATTTTGCAGATCAGGAAATTGAAGCTTGGGCAGGTCAAGTGATTTGCTCAGGATCATACAGCTGGGGAAGGCAGTTAGGTGGTGGGGCAGATGGAGCATCGGTGTTGGAACCAGGAAGACCCCCTCTTCATGAAATTAAATCCAGCCTCAGACACTAGATGTGTGACCCTGAGCAAGTCACTTGACATTTCTTGCCTCAGTTCCTCATCTGTAAAATGAAGCTGGAGAAAGAAATGGCAAACTACTCCAGTATCTCTGCCAGGAAAATCCCAAAATGGGATCATGAAAAGTCAGACAGGACTGAAAAGACTCACCAACAATACCGCTAATTAGTCACTGAAGCAGGATTTTTACTCCAGGTCCAACTACACCATGCAGCCTCTCATCTATTGAATTCATCTTTTATCAGTTGATTTTTGGAGACATCCAAAAGACATACCCAGAACCAAAGCTAGCAATTCCATGAATCATGGGAATGTCAAACCTGGATGAATCAAGCCTCTTAAGGAGGGGGCAGCTGGGTGGCTCAGGGGATGGAGAGCCAGGCCTGGAGACGGGAGGTCCTAAGTTCAAGTCTGGCCTCAGACACTTCCCAGCTGTGTGACCCTGGGCAAGTCACTTGACCCCTACTGCCTAGCCCTTATCACTCTTCTGCAGTATTGATTTTAAGATGGAAGGTGAGGGTTTAAATATTAAAAAAAAAAGACTCTTAAGGAGTGAGAGGATGCTCAGCTATGGGGTGGACTCTTATTCATATGTTCATTTTAATTTTAAAAAGGGCCTTTCCTTTTTAAAGGAATATCCTTTATATCTACTTTAAAGGAATATCCACTTGATGGGGATATCTGGACAGAGACTAGGAAATTCTTCTAAACATTTTCCATTTGGATGACTCTTTCTCTCCAAGGGAGATTGGGAATCTTACCTAGATTAAGATAGGCAATATTTCCTGTATCAAACTTGTCTTGTGTCAATAAAAACCCAATGGAAAGAGTGCTGGATTTGAAGTCTGAAGGTCTGTTTTCAAATCCCACCTGGTTTTTTTGTGTGACCCTGGATCAGTCACTTTATTTCTATGACGATTAGTTTCCTCATTGTAAAATGAAGGGAATCAGACCTATTGGTCTATAAGGGCTATTCTAATTCTTATTCTATGAACCCCAGAGAAAGGAAAAATGGATTTCAAATGATAGGGAATGGAGACAATTTTTTTCTTTTTTTTTTTTTTTACCATTTTGGCCTTACCCTCATGCCTTCAAATCGTGACAGTGCTCTCAAGGGTCTCAGTGCTCGGAGTGTCCTGAGGGATTTAATGGGACCCATTTCAGAGTAGCCAAGTGTGTTTGCTATGAGGCTTATCATCGAAACCTGAATGAAGGTAGAAAAGTTACAGAAGGTCATGTTGTGAGCAGAATTGGTGCTTTGAATTAGTTTTCTTCACAAAGAGAAAAACACCCCAACTTCACAGAATTAAGAGCAAGAGTGAACCCAGTGCATGCTAGGCAGAGGTGGGCTAGTCAATGTTTAATTGGATCTTGGGGGAACAAAAGGTATCCAAGACCCACTTTCAAATCTGATCTTCATTGTTAACTTTCCATCACTTTCTTAAGCCTAGACAATTAAAAAACAATAAATCAAGCCCTAGATTGTAGCATTTGTTGATTTCTGAGGGATAAATGTTCCCCTTGAATATTCAACAATTTGACTTGATGAGCTGGGGTGATCTGGCTCCAGCATACCCCTGTTCCAGGGCAGGGACTCAAAAAAAAAATTCAACTTTGTGCTGAATCTAACGAAATGCAACCTATTAGGGACAAATGGAAAGTTTGAAACTTGGGCTCAAAAAATAAACTTTCCAAAAATATAGGATGAACAAGACATGAATGACAAACATGTCATGTGAAAAGGTCTTTGCATTTGGACAGCCCCAAATTTGGATTTTAGCGAGTTCTCTGGTCAGACACAAATCTCGAGTGCGATTTCCCCCCTGCTCCTCTGTGCTTCTTGGCTTCCTTCAAATTCGAGCTGAAATCCCACTTCTTCAAGAAGCTTTTTTCAGTGCCCAGCCCTTCCAGGCTTATACTACAGGCATCTTGTTTGGACACAGATGTTAGTATGTTGTCTCTTCCATTAGGATGTCAGCTCTTTGAGGGAAGGAAGCGTTTTTGACTTATCTTTTGGTAACAATCCTTAGCACAATGTCTAGCACATAGTAGATGTTTAAATTAATTTAACAAGCTAGCGAGCATCCAGAAGAAGTGACCAGGAGGGCAAAGGGAGGGCTGCAGAATATCCCATAAGAGGATCAGATGAACAAACTTGGGAGGGGGATTAATATGGAGAAGAAAAAAACATGGAGGGGACCTGATAGGTATCTCCAATATGGCTGGTAGAGGAAGGATTCCAGGAAAGGATAGAAGATGCAGGGAGGTGGATTGAGTCTCCAGTAAGCAAGAAATACCTACTGATTACACCTCTCCAGATGGAGCACCTCTGGAGATAGGAGGGTGTTCTTCCTCCCTGGGGGTCTTCAGGCAGACCCAGGGATATTTCAGTTTGGGGTAGAGCTAGAGAGAGGTCCTCTGAGGTTTCTAGCATTACTGACAATGAATGGTTTTGTGATCCTTTCACCCTGAAGCACTGAGCTGGGTACATGAGAAGCACTTTGCTGATTCTCCTTTGATTCTGGATGTGAAACTTGAGAATCTGTGTCTCCCACACTACTTGGACGGCCCTAGGCAAATCCTTTCCCTTCCCCATTTCCTCCTGGGCTGGAGGTTCTTTTTTTTTTTTTTTTTTTTTTTTACCAAATGAGCTGGAGAAGGAAATGGCCAATCACTCCAGTAACTTTGCCAAGAAAACCCCAAATAGGTTCATGGAGAGTCGGACATGCCCAAGATGACTGAACAAGAGCAGAAATGAAGGGGTCTCTAAGGCCCCTTCCTGCTGGGACCCTGGAATTTTATCATTCACGATCACTGTGTGCTAGGTTGCAAAGCCGTCTGTAAGTACATGGGCTTCTTCCTCAATTTGCTTATTGGCACAGTTGACAAGGGTTCCAGTCCCCAGCCTTGGAGTTTCTCAGCTCCCGTGGCAGAGTTCTCTCTGCAGTCATGGTGTCGATTTCCCACCCACCAAAACTTTCCAAATGGAAAACATGGCACTGAACAGCAGTACAGAACCTCCTGGGAGGTCTTTGCGTTGAGCAGCGGCATTCCAAGGCCTCTGGAAAGGCAATGGGAAGCACAAGGGCTCTCAATTTCTCTTTGAACAAGGAAACAAGGGAGCAACACTACCTCAGATGCTCTAGAGAGCCGCCATTGTTCCCTGCCTCAGCAAGCTCCAGAGGCTCTCCTTTGTCCCTAGAGATGCCGTGGGGGCCAGAACAGGAGCCCCTTCGCTTGTGCCTAGCTTAGCAGCCTTTCTGTGCCATAGGCTGCTGCCACCCAACTCACGAGAGAAGAGGGTCCACGAGGCAGGACTCACATCCACGATGAGGAAGTCCAGCCAGCACCAGGCATTAGTGAAGTAGGTCTTGAAGCCATAGGCCACCCACTTCAGCAGCATCTCGAGGATAAAGATATAAGTGAAGACGCGGTCAGCAAACTCCAGGATGGCTTTCACCGTGGCCCTCTCCTCCAGATTAACGTCTTCGAAAGCCTGGAATGAAGAGAGTGGGATAGGATCGTGCCCGTCCAGAGCATCTCTGGGGGCCAGAGGGCTAGGAGCTCCTGGCTCTCATCTTTTCTAAAGGCCTTCTAGGATGTCACTAACCTGCTTATCCCCCACCTCCATACATACATACATACTGTATATGTGTGTTAACATAGGCACATCCATCTGTGTATGAATGTATGTATGTATTTGTTTCCGTTCGGGTGCAAAATGGCCATTATATGAGAACTGGATGGGATAAATGCTCCCCTTTAAACCATCCTGGGAGTCCTGCAGATAACCAAAAAAAGAACCTTTCACAGGATCCAGGAGTTCTTAACCTCGGGATTTGGAACTTGGTTTAATAATGTTTTGGGATAATTCTATTTTAACATAATGTACTTCCTTTGTAATCCTACACATTTTATTTGATGAATTTGAAAGCATTCTGAGAAGGGGACCCCACACTACCTTGGTCATGACTCCTGATAGGATCATAGATCTAAGAGGGGTCCTTCAAAGCCATTTTATCTAATCCTCCCATTTTACAGAAGAGGAAACTGAAAGAGATGAAGCCTGTGGTCGCAATGGTAATAAGTATGTGGGGCAGGACTTGAACATAGGTCCCTTGACTCCAAACCCATTATCCTTTCCATTGTGCTTAGGCTGCCTTTCTTAAGTTGTCTCAGATTTTGGAAATGAGCCAAAAGGAGTTTATGAAGGATTGCAAGCTTCTTGGTTTACAGGGAGCTGGCTCCAAAATTCTGATGCTTTAATAAGTCGGGGCTTTACTCCTCTCAATGCAAATCTTAACTCCTCTGTGCCTTCTTATCCTATGCTGCTCTTGATTCCACTTCCTGTAATTCTCCATAAGGGCTGCTTCCCATGTTCTGGGCACTGACTGAGATTGGTGGCTCCTCTTTAACTAACAGAATTCACAGTTTTTAAGAATTGCATGGACACAGAGGTGAAAGGACTTGCCCTGGGTCACTCAGCTAATAGTAAGGATATACTGAGGACTGCCTTCTAGTCATCTGGACAATGAGTGGACAGATATTGATGGACTATGTACTGACCATTTTTCATTCTTGCTATGGGACTGGCCCATCCCTTTTTTCTCCTGGTTCTACATTTTCATTCCAGAAAGGAAACTGGACTCATTGCAAATGTATGAGGAGCATTGGGCATTGGTGAATGGCTCAGATGACCAAATATCCAGAACTGCCTGACTTCATTAAAGAAACTTCTATTTGTTTCTTTCAAACAGTTTCTTTGACTGTAAAATGGTGATAATAGCATCTACATCACAAGGTTGTTGTCAAATCAATAAGGTATGATTTGTCAAGTGCTTTACATAGCACACAGCACATAGTAGGTGCTTAATAAATGCTTTTTGCCTTCCTTTCCCTTCCCATCTTCTGGGTTAGAATATAAGTTCTAGGAAGGCAGAGATTGTTTTGTTTTTGTCTTCTTAGCTACAGCACTTGGGCTATTGCCTGGCACAGGCATCTGCTCAATAAAAGCTTGGTAACTGATTCCATCTGACTTCAGGGAATGGTGCTGTCCTCAGCACACCGCATCGCCTCCCTTTGCCTCCTTTGCTCTCAATTCAAAGCTCCAATTACCAGGGCCCCACTGCTCAGCAGAATCATGAAGATGATAAAACTCTCAAACCAGTTGTGCTCCACAATACGGTAACAGGTTTTTCTCAGGTTCCAGAAGAGAGATCCAGGAAACTTTCCTGTGTCCACTTCACAGCACGGACATCGACGAATGCAGTCTGGAAGAAAAGGGGGCATTGAAGTGGTACACACAACATGGCAGCCAGACAATCTGTCCACTTCCCACTCCTTGCTTCATTACCCACTACCAGGATTCAGATACTCTGGATGCCATGCTCAGCAAGCACTCTCAGAGGAGATAGGTCCCAGTCCTTTCTCGCCTCACCCTCTTACAACCCATAGGATCATAGATGTGAGTTGGAAGGGCCCTTGGAAGTCATCTAGTTCAACCTCCTTTTACAGATAAGGAAACTGAGGCCAAGGGAAAGGGTCACATCGGTGGTAGGAAGCCAGGTCCTCTGACTCCAAATTTAGCTCCTTCTATTATCCCAAGCCCCATCTTTCTTCCAGGCACAACTCAAGTGCCACCTCTGACGCAAGACCATACCTGATCCTCTTGGTTCTTCATGCTCTCTGCCTTGTGAAATGTCTTTGTGTATGTTTTGCATCCACTTATCCATGTACATATAAATCCTCTCAGTTGAACGTAGACTCCTTGAGGACAGGAGCTGTTTTTCATTTTTGTCTTTGCGATTTCAACCCCTAGCTCAGTGCCTGCCTTAATGATGCTGAATTATCATTTGATGCGTTGAGTCCTAGACCTATCCTTCATTCGCTTGGACAGGTCACTTGTTTTTCTGATTGATAAGGTTCCTTATAGATTAAACACGACAGATTTCATGATCTCACAGGTTATAGGATCATTGATCTCAAAGTCTATCCTGGTAGCTCTTGACCTTAGGATTCCATGGACAAAAATTCTACAGGAAAACTCAGGTAGGTGGGAAACTCATATCAGAATGAAATTTTGAAGCTACAGACAGAATCAGGACTGAAAAGGAGGAAAACTAAGAGGTTACCGAAGATACTGATGAGAGATCAGAGAAACTCACAAAGTAACCAAGATTTTTAAAAGACGTGACTAGGAAATGAGAATGAGCACAGTAATAGAGCATGGCAAGGGACCATGGCAGGAGCACTAACATCAAGAATGGGCTGAAGCTGGAGGAGATAGCTAAGGAGAACAAAAGAAAACAGATATCAGAGAAAAGAGGAGGATCAAAAAAGGACAGGACAACTGCTATCAGTGGATTGGATGGTAATGGACAACAGAGAGAAATCAGAACTACTCACTCTAAATTTTGCTCCTATCCTCTCTGCCAAGAATACTCCTTTAGACAGGAAAGGATAAGACAAAGATGTCTGAAAGGTTGTTGATGCCCAAGGCAAGTATGGTATTAGTAGAAGAGTACTCAGCTTCCCTGAGTGAATTTAGAGAAGGAGCATCCTCAGGTGCCATGATTGGTAAGCCACTGTCTGCAACATGTCGAAAATCCTAGAGAATGTGAAAGGCTTCCAAGAACTTAGAGAAGAAAACTGTTGCAGTTTTCAAAAAAGGGAAGAAAATAGCATCTGAAGATCATAGGCCACTGAGGTTGGCTTTGATTAGTAAGGGAACTGCAAAAAGGACTATTAAAGAAAGGATTAGGGACTATTTAGATAAGGAAGCAGGGATTGCAAAGCATCATTGTGGATTCATCAAGAGTAGATCAAGATCCTCAGCAAACTAGAGTTTAATAAACCCAAAGATCCCAGTTTTTGGAACACAAATCCACTATTTGACAAAAATTGCTAGGAAAATCAGAAGACAGTATGGAAGAAATAAGGTTTAGATCCACATTTCATACCCTATACCAAGATAATTCAAAATGGGTAAATGACTTAAATATAAAGAGAGAAATTATAAGTAAATTAGGGGAACATAGACTAGCAAACCTGTCAGATCTATGGGAAAGGGAAGAATTTAATAACATGCAAGAGAGAGGACATACAAGATACAAAATGAATAACTTTTATTATATTAAATAAAAAAAGGTTTTGTACAAACAAAACCAATGCAACCAAAATTAAAAGGGAAGTAACAAACTGGGAAAGAATTTTTATAACAAAATTTTCTGACAAAAAGTTTAATTTTTCAAATATGTAAGGAATTAAGCCAAATGTACAAGAAATCAAGCCATTCCCCAATTGACAAATGGTCAAGGATATGAATAGAGAGTTTTCAGATGAAGAAATAAAAACTATCAATAATCACATGAAAAAAAATGTTCTAAATCCCTCCTGATTAGAGACATGCAAATCAAAATGCTCTGGATACCACCTCACACCTAGCAGACTGGCCAAGATGATAGTAAAGGAAAATAATAAATTTTGGAGGGGATGTGGCAAAATTGGTACGTTAATGCATTGTTGGTAGAGTTGTGAACTGATCCAATCATTCTGGAAGGCAATTTGGAATTATGCCCAAAGGTATTCAAAAGAGTGCATGTCCTTTGATCCAGCAATACTACTACTAGGTTTGTACCCCAAAGAGATAATAATGAAAAATGTTTGTACAAAAATATTCATAGTCATGCTATTTATAGTGGCAAAAAAACTGGAAAATGAGGGAGTGTCCCTCGATTTTTATGGCTGAACAAATTATGGTATATGATGATGATGGAATACTATTGTGCTATAAGGAATGATGAATTACTTGATTTCTATATGAACTGGGAAGACTTTCATGAACTGATGTGGCATGAAATGAGCAGAATCAGGAGAACATTGTATACAGAAACTGAAACATTGTGGAACGATCAAATGTAATCAACTTTGCTACTAATAGCAATGCAATGATCCAGGACAACCCTGAGGGACTTAGGAGAAAGAACGCTACCCACATTGAGAGAAAGAACTGTGGGAGCAGAAACACAGAAGAAAAGCATATGATTTATCACTTGGTTATATGGATATAGGATTTGGGGTTTTGGTTTTAAAAGATGACTCTGTCACAAAAATGAATAATATGGAAATAGGTATCAAATGATAACACATGTATAACCCAGTGAAATTCCTTGTTAGCCCTGGAAGGGGGAAGGAAAGAGGAGAGGGAGAGAACACAAATCATGTAACCATGGAAAAATACTTAAAAATTAAAAAAAAGAATAGGTCAAGATGATAACTGGGGGCAACTGGGTAGCTCAGTGGATTGAAAGCCAAGCCTAGAGATGGGAGATCCTAGGTTCAAATCCGGCCTCAGACACTTTCCAGCTGTGTGACCCTGGGCAAGTCACTTGACTCGTGTAGCCCACCCGTACCACTCTTCCACCTAGGAGCCAATACACAGAAGTTAAGGGTTAAAAAAAGATGATGACTGCTTGATAATAAAAAAATTAAAATTTAATTTAAAAAAGAGTAGGTCATGCCTGACTAACCTCATTTATCTGGTTTGGACAGTAATAAACTCATAGATCAAGGAATTCTATAGATATATTTTACCTAGATTTTAGCAAATCATTTGATGAAATCTTTTGTGTGATTCTTGTGGAAAAGATAGAGGCATGGGCTAGAAAAGAGTATAATTTGTATAATTTGGTGGTTTCAGAACTAGTTGATATACTTGTTTAATGTCAACATGTCAAGAGGTCTCCAGTGGAATACCTCAGGGATCTATGTTTGGTCTGGTTACCATAACATTTTTTACCATTGACTTGAGTAGAGCACAGATGTTGTACTTATCAAATTTGCAAATGACATGAAGTTGGAAGTGATAACCAACACATCAGATGACAAAGTCTGGATCCAAAAAAGATCTTGGCAGGCTAGAATGGAATAAGATGGAATTTAAAAGGGATAAATGTAAGGTCTTAGACTTGTGCCCAAGAAATTGACTTCACAAGCACAAGATGGGGGAGGCATAATTACATGGTGGATTGTCTGAAAAAAGTTCTAGGGGTCTTAGTGGATTGCAAGGCCAATATGAGTCAATGCTGTAACATAGCAACCAAAATGTTACTTTGATTTTGGTCTCCATTAAGAGAGGCATAGCTGCCTGAAGTAAGATAATAGTTCTGCGGTACTCTGCCCTCGTTAGACAACATTGAAAGTTCAGGGTTCAATTCTAGGCACTACATTTTGAGAACAATGACGAGATGGAGAGCATCCAGACAAAGACAACTAGTCAAATTTTGGGATTGTGAGAATGAGTAGAAGGAAGTAGAAATGTTTAACCAGGAAAAGAGAAGTCTCAGGGAGGATAGGAGAGCTGTCTGCATGTGTCTGAAGAACAGTCATGAGGAAAAGGGAGTTTTGTTCTTCTTGGACCCAAGGTCAGATCAAGAGTAATGGGGGGAAATTACAAGTAGTCCAATTTAAACTAGATGTCAATGGGAAAAAAAACCCAACTTCTTGAGGATTGTTGTTCAATCATTTCCAACTCTTCATGACCTCATTTGGGGTTTTCTTGGCAAAGATACTAGAGTAGTTTGTCATTTTCTTCTCCAGTTCGTTTCACAGATGACAAAATTGAAATAAATAGGGTTGTTACTTGCTCAGGGTCACACAGCCAATAGGTGTCTGAAGCTGGATTTGAACTCACAAAGATGGCTTTTCCTGATCCCAAATGTGGCACTCCATTGACTATGCCATAGCTAACCAGAAGAAGAGCGGGCTCCCTCCTGAAATGGTTCCCCCTCCTTAGAGGTCTTCAAACAGAGACTGGATGACTCCGAGTCGAATTTGTCATAGGGAGGCTTTTTAAGATCTAAGTCGCATTAAATGACCTCTTGGGTCCTTCCTAACTCTAAAATTCAGTGATTCACAGAACAAATTGTCTCTGTCTCTGTCTTCTTTCCTCTCCTCTTTCTCATCACCTCCTTCCCCACCAAGCCATCCTCCAGCTCTGTTCTTCCTCTTGAGAGGTGTTGAGATGACTTATGTCAAAGCCTATTCTTCTGAGTGTGAGAGAGAGGTATGGACTTATAACTCAGCGCTTATGTCTTCAGATGACTAATTGTACGTCTTATATTTCTAGCATCATTATTAAGTGATCTGCTTTCATTAAATGGGAGTCTATTGAGATAATTAATTGTTGATGAGCTGATTCCCCTGATGGTCCATATGCTTGGTATTTCGATCTTTACTGAGTCAACACGCTTATTATGGAGCTGCGAATTGTCTCACAGGTTAGAGTCCTTGTTAAATATCTCTTCCATGTCATTATTTTGTGGCATAAGCTTGCTAAGCCAGAGGCCAAAGAAACCCAGGAGTTTGGACATCCCAGCTGATGGGAGGGTATAAGCAGGCTCAAGAAACTGGAGAAAGTTGGGGCTCCCTTTGATCTTGGTACCCCAGGCATGTTAGCACCATGCTCATGCACCTGGATCAGAAGGGAAGTTTTCTGTGTCTGTGTCATTTTCTAGGTTTGATGCCCAATTTAGCACTGAGTAAGAGCAGGAGATTAGCAGCTTTTTGATGGTAATAAGAAGGGAGCTGGCCAGTGCTTGAAGGTATGTTTCTGATGGCTTGTAATTAACCTTCCCTCCACAAACTGGAACAAACCCAAGAGCAAGAGAAATCAAAGAGAAAAGACTCCCTCCCAGGCGAGGCAGGTAGTCAAATGAAAGCAATTACTGACCCTCTGTGAAGCAATCATCAGGCTCCTCTAAGTCCTCGCTGAGATCTGTGATCTGCTTTAGTATTGTCTCCGGATCAGGGATGTCCACGGTGCTGCCTTCAGAGCAACTTGTGACATCTCCTTTCTGCAGGACAAAAGCACAGAATGGCCAATCCCATGCTCGCCTTGTGGCCAGAGAGCCCAGGAGGAGAAAAGCTCCTCTGAGATGTGCTAGCACAACTCCTTCAGGAAGCAGGTGAGGCACAGGGAGGAGAGACCACACAAGGGGCAAGTGACAGAGCCTGGTCTCAGTAGCACCAGGAATGCATCACTTTTGTTCTCACATCCCTCCAGAACCCTCCAATGGCTCTGCCCCTCTGATTAGAGATCTGAGCAAAAACCTCTCCCATAGGCCCCATTTCCAGAGGACTCGGAAACCCAGAAAGCTCCTTATTCCACACCTGCAACACTGGTTCCCCCAGACACTTTCTTCACCCTCCCTTTTCACTTTCCTTTTGTGTCTTGTCCCTCCCCTCCCCCTTAGATTGCAAGCTCTTTGAGGGCAGGGAAGATCTTTCTTTCTCTTATCTGTATACCCGGCACTTAGCACAAAAGTGTCATCTTTATAAACATTTGTGATTGATTCCCTCAGCTGAGGAGGCACCTTCTACATCAGTGATTCCCAAAGTGGGCGCCACCGCCCCCTGGTGGGTGCTGCAGCGATCCAGGGGGAGCAGTGATGGCCACAGGTGCATTTATCTTTCCTATTAAGTGCTATTAAAATAAAAAAAATTAATTTTCAGGGGGCTAAGTAATATTTTTTTCTGGAAAGGGGGTGGTAGGCCAAAAAAGTTTGGGAACCGCTAGAATCTTCCCCTCTAAGGTTACCCTGTATCAACTTTGGATGTATCTTTAATGTAGTTTTTGTTCCATATATATAATAGATAGCTTTACATCTGTTAATATAGACATTGTCTCTTCAGTATACTTTTTGTTGCACATATATATCTATCTTTCTACCATCGATGCCTATTATTATATGTATCTTTAATATACTCCTTATTACCCACGTATATATTTATGCCATTAATCTGCCCATTATTATGTCTTAATATACTTATATAGGTATAGTCTTGTATCATGAACATGCCCTTTTTTGGTCAGTGTCTTTAATATGCCTCTTTACAGTCCCTCCTCACATGACTCCTGAGGACAGGATCTATTTATTTCATTTTTGCCATTTTCTCTCCAGCACACAGTAGGCAGTAAATGAAGGTTTGTTGATTGGTTAATTGATTTTTAGGTAAAAGGAAGGCATGGGTGAAGAGAGGCAAGAGGAAAATCTCCAGATCTGACCACTGGCCTTGGTTTCTCCTTGTTTGTGTCTTCAAAAGTCCAATATTCTCAGTGCTACCCCCTCCCATGTCCTCATTCTTTAATGCCCTTACTCCCTCCCCAAGCCCAGCTCCTGAGTATAAGCTAGCACCAAAGCTCTGCTGAGGTTCAAATCTGTTTTCTGTCTCTTAAGATGAACTGAAATCTACTGGCCATGGGCAACCCATTTTGCCCAGTGCCCCTTCTTAATGAAGGGAAGCAGAATATTAAATAGCCCTGGGGTCAGACTGCCAAATTGGTCAACCTTCAGCCACAGTGCCAAGGAATTCAATGTTACCTCTGCGGGACTGCCACCTGATTGGGTATCCTTCCATTGTTTATCCAGGTACAAGGCCAAGTCTTCAGAAGAGGTCTCAGACACGGGCTGATGGTTATTTTCCTGTGGTCTTCTTTTTTCTTGAAGGGGGACTTCCTAATGGGAGAGAAGCCTAAAGGTCATTCACCTTTGGGGTCTGCCCTGATGGATCAGTGATCCCAGCTCCTTTGGGTTTCAGTCTTTAGAGAAAGTTCTAATATAATAGTGATTTAAGCACAGGTGAGGATGGAGGCCGTTGCCCCCTCAACAAAGCCTCTCAGATCATCACTCACACTTTCCACTTTGACTTCCTTCAAGGGAAAGTCAAAGCCCACCCCTCTATCAGTGCTCAAGATTCTATTCCCATCTACATCAAAAATGGGCTGTGGAGCCAACAGGTAGATCAGTGATGGTGAACCTTTTAGAGACCATATACCCAAACTACAGCCTCAGGCCACATGTGAGCTGCCCCCTTACCCCAGATAGGGGAGGGAGGTAGAATTCCCATTGGGCTGCTGGGCAGAGGGGTGGGTATGTGAAAAAATGTCCTTAGGTGAGGTAGAGATGGGAAGGGAGCAGTCCCTTCTGGCACGCGTGCCATAGGTTCACCAACACAGAGGTAGTTAAAGAAGGCAGAAGAATTCCCCTCTACCCACCAACCAGACTTTATTCTAGCTCTTATCCTTTTTTCCCCAGGTGCCTTTACTTTCTCCTTCTCCACTGATTCCTTCCTATCTGGCTTCAACATGCACAGGCCAACTGAAAGCTCCAAAAGTCTTTCCCTGATCCTTTGATATCATCTTTGCTACCATCACATACTTGTTGTCTCTGTCGCTGACCAGCTCCTTGGGAGGTAGTAAGCTGTCACTCACCAGAGGGCTTCAGATCCAGACTGGCCAGTATTGCTGTCTATCTCTAGCCCTCTCTGTCAGGGATATAACCTATGATTCAGTGATTCTTGAAAAAGATGCCTTCACTTCTTCACTAGCCACTCTTCTCAGAGTCCGACCCCCCACCCCGATCCTGCTTTCTTCTGAAACTGTTCTCTTGACGTTATCGATGATTGCCTAGTCACCAAATCCAATGGCTTAGGGAGAAAAAAGAGGATTAACAAATGACTGGACCTTTTGCTTGAGGTGGATGAGACCCTGATAACTGACATTAGAGAGAAGGAAGAGATATCTTCATTTGTTTCTGTTTCCTCTTCTAAGGAGGCTGACTTTTATACTGCAAATGGAGGAATAAAAAGAATAACTCTGAGTTGATCATTATTTTGGGGGAAAGAGATGGTAAGAGGGTTCTTGGCTGTCCCCTAGTGCCTGGCCCAGGTGAATCTCATTCTCCTTTGTAGGAAGATATGGCTGCCACTGGCAATGATCTTTGAGAGATCACGAAAAGCAGGAGAGGTAGAACAAGGCTGGAGAAGGGCAGATGCATTGATTTTCGAAAAAGAAAAGAGAACAGTCTGCAAACTAGAGGTCAGGGAGGGCTTTAATTCTGGGGAAAATGCTAGGAAAACCACTTGAAGAGATGCTTGGTAAATCTCTAGGAAGGATAGTGGTTATTCCAAAGATCCAGCCTGGCTTCCTCAAGGCATCATGCCCAATGAAACTCATTTTTCTTTGACTAAACAAGTAAATTGAAGGAATTATGTGGATATAGTTTGCCCAGGTTCTCACAAAGCTTTTCATAAAATGATAATAATAACAATGATAATGATAAGTACTATGGTGATGATAGCTAGTGCTTTAAGTTTGTAAGATACTTTACAAATATTATCTCATTTATTCCTCACAAAAACCCTTCTTCTTCCTATTTTACAGATGAGGAAACTGAGGCAGACAGAAGCTCAATCACTTGCCTAGGGTCATATTGCTAATAAATATCTGAGGCAGGATTTGAATTCAAGTCTTCTTGTCTGCAGGTCTAGTGCTCTCTCTACCATACTATTCTTGGGGAGATGATGGAGAGAAACAAATTCAACAATAAAACAAAGATGGACTCACAGTTGGTTGGCTGTATTTCAGTGGTCCATTATTGGCATGGCAGGAGGTTTCGAGCATGGTACCCCATAGATCTGTGCTTGACCCTAAGCTGCCTAACAAGTTTTATCAACGATTTAGATAAAGGCATCGATGATCTGTTCTTTGGATTGGGAGACGATACCAACCTCCGGAGGAGGGCTCAAACAGGACGACAAAAGGCAGCCTCCTAAAGACTCTTGACAGGCCAGAGTCTTAGGCTGAATCTCATTAGATGGAACTTAATAGAGACAGATGTAAAAGCTTTCCCTTGCGTTCCCAAGATCGATTCCATAAATGTAAGATGGGGGAGGCATGGATAGACAGCAGTCATCCTGAGCAGGACGGGGGCTTTTAATGGAAGCTCAAGAGGAGTCAGCTGGGTGATGAAACAGCTCTCCATCTAATGAGACCTTGGGACTGCCCTAGAAGAGGGCATTGGATCTAGTGCAAAAGAGCGGACGGTTCCACCACGCTCTGTCCTGGTCCAACTTTCTCATGAGGAATATTATGTCCAGGTTTTCTGTCCTACAGACTAAGGATGACCTTGATAAACTGGAGAATGTCCAAGGTAGGCAACCATAGGCGAAGAACCTTGAATTCATGACTTACGGCTAAAAGAATGAGGTCTTCATAGCTTGGAGAAAAGAAGCCTTAGGGAGTCAAGATGGCCGTCTTCAGGTTTTTTTAAAGGCTGTCCTGTAGAGAAGGGATTAGATTTGTTCTGCTTCGCCTAAGAGGGTAGAACTGGAAACTCTGGGTAGGAATTGCAGAGATGGATTTAAACTTGCTCACAATGACAGCTGTCCCAAAGCCAAGAGAGGGGGCTGTTTTCATCTCAAGGTGATGGGCTCACCGTCCTTGGAGGTCTCCAAGCACAGGCTGTTTTTCTAGTAGAGATCTTTTCCTGTGTGAGTTAGCCTAGATGGCCACCGAGACCCTTTCTCATTCTCCATTTCTGGGCCTCTCCAGTCCTTGGCTCCTCTTGCCACCATCGCTACTCCTTCCCTCTGTCCCTTTACCTACAGAGACCCAATACTTTGTGGGTGTTCCTTTTACCTTTCTGATTTCTTCCTCTTTCTTGGTCTCCTTCCTGTAATCCAGATAATCTTTTCCTAATACTTTATAGCAGGTGATTTCTAAAGAATGACACCTAGGTGGGATAGTGATAGAGTACTAGAGTACTCTAAAAAAAAAACCAAACAAACGTGAGTTTAAATCCTACTACAGGTACTTACTAGCTCTGTGATTCTGAACTGAGAACCTGTGCCTGCCTCAGTTTCCTCATTTGTCAAACGTGGATAATAAGAGTACCTATCTCCTTCCATGGCTTCCACGTGATGATAAATGCTAGTTGTTGTCATTATTATTGTTATTATCCCCAAAGGTCGGCCTTTCACTGTTTTTTCTCAACTCTCTCCTTTGGCAAACCCATTCACTCGTAGAGCTTCAGATCCCACCTTGACATGCCCCCCCCCCCCCAACCTCATCTCTTGGGACTCCCTTGAAATTCACAACTTTGCCTGCCAACAGGTGAAGTCACACACCCTATATTTTATAATCTTGTCTTATTGCATATTCTAGGCACTAAGCTCAGTGTTGGAGAGAACACAATAGTGGTAATAGGAGTAGTTATATTAATAATAATCAATAATAGGGGCAGTTAGGTGGTTCGGTAGATAGAGTGCCAAGCTTGGAGATGGGAGATCCTGGGTTCAAATCTGACTTCAGATACTTCCTAGCTGTGTGACCCTGTACAAGTCACTTAATCCTCCATTACCTATCCCTTACTGCTCTTCTGCCTTGGAACTGTTAGTTGTAACAATTCTTTTTTTAAAACCCTTACCTTCCATCTTAGAATCAGTATTGTATATTGGTTCTAAGGCAGAAGAGTGGTAAGGACTAGGCAATAGGAGTTAAGTGACTTGCCCAGGGTCACCCAGCTGAGAAGTGTTAGAGGCTGGATGTGTAGTCAGGTCTTGTTGACTCCAGTGCTCTAACCACTGCATCCCCTGACTATACTCAGGGAATGGTAAAACATTCCACAAGTTTTTTTTTAAAAGAATTCCACAAATTCTTTTGGCACAGAAGAACAGAGATTTCGCCCTTGTCACTTTACAGAGTCTTCACCTGTTTCGGAGGGGCCGCTTCTAAAGCCATACTTGGATCATCCTCATCCTCATCCTCTTCGTCTTCAAGATCAGATTCGGCCATGGCCATAGGGACTGAGATTTCCACAGTGCCGCTGGTCACAAGATTCCCAGGGTCATCGACAGGGCAGCCGGCCAGCTCCAAGGCCAGCCCATTGGGAGCCGCCTTCTCTTTGATGCTCCCAGCGCTGGTGAGAGCCTGGGCAGCCATGTGGTTGAGGGTCCCTGAGTCCGAGAAGGCCATTTTCACCACGGCCTTCTGTTTTTCCTTTCTGGCCTTGGAAATCCAGAAACTTCTGCCCCCCAAATCCCGAATGGCCTGCACGATGAAATGCATGAACCTGTGAATCCTGGCCAAGGCTATTTGGAGGTTGTTTAGCTCTCCATCGTCATCCGAGGAGAGGTTGTCAGCACTGAAGGAATTCAGCAGCAAGGCAATGAACAGGTTAAGGACCTGGAAATGGGGAGAGAAGAGAGAAGCAGATGGGTCACCATTTTCCAAGTCAGCCATGGATTTGTAGGTCTGTAGAACACCTGCCTTGGCTCTCTAGTACCTTGGTGAGGACAGCTACAAGCTGAAGATGCCCTGAAATATAGCTAACATTTCTAGAGTGTTTATTGTGCCAAGTGCTTTCCAAATATCATCTTAGGCTGTCCTCACAACAATACCTGGAGGTGGGTGCTATGATTACCCCCATTTTATAGATGAGGAAACTAAAGGCAGAGAGGAGATAAATAACTTGCTAGGGTCACACAGCTAGTAAGTAACTGAGGCTGCATTTGAACTCAGGGTTTCCTGATTTCAAGACCATCACTTTATCCACTATGACTTCCTAGCTTCCACTTCATTTTAATGATACTCGGCTATACCAATGCAAGCTGAGTGTCTGGGCTGAGGGAGGTGTTGACTTCCCTGCCCTCTGTCTGGCCTGAATTACAGTAGAGGCGACCAGAGGACAGACAGCCCAGTTACCATATTGTGTAGCATAACTGGTTTGAGAATTTTATCGTTTTAATGATTCTGCTGAGCAGTGGAACCCTAGTCATCAGAGGTCTGAACTGAGAGCAAAGGAGGCAAGGGAGGCAATGTGGTGTGCTGAGGACAGCAGTATTCTGTAAAGTCTCCAGCCACTGGCTAGCTGTGTGACCCCTTAACTCTGTCTGCCTCAGTATCCTCAGCTATAAAATGGGGACAGTTATAGCACCTACCTCACAGAGTTGTTGTGAGGACCAAACGAGGTGATATTTGTAAAGCACTTGGCAAAACCTGAAAGATGAGATCTTAATTATTCTTCTTATTATAATCACCTCAGAAATATAGTTACTAGTATTGGACGCCACATTTCAGAGCTCGCAGGAAAATTGGCTTCCTTTGTGGAGAAGAAGGACACGGTCAATGTGAATGCATCTCTATGTAAGGAGGGCCTTGAAGAAGAGATGGCCAAGAAGGAACCATCAGGGGGGAGGAGAAGAACCATGGAAGGACAGCCTTCCCAAAGCCAAGAGGGAGAGAGTGTCAGGAAAGAAGTCTGACGTGTCTAAGGCAGTCACTGAAAGGTTTCAGAGGATGGAGACCCCCAAACAATCAGAGTGATGGATTTATTTTTGAGTCAGAGGAAGTGGCCCAGGTGCCCAGGACAGGTTCTTTATTCCTCTTGGGCAATGGCTTCCTCATCTCTAAAAGGGACAGAGGAACTGATTGGGATCTTGGATGTGAATATTTGGATGAAATCTAGAGAGGTGTTAGGACCCTTCTGACCCGATTTTGAAGCCCGGGAGGTATAGTCACCACCTCCAGTGGAGTCCCACCACTTACCACCAGGTTCCCCAGCACCATCACCATTAAGAAGACGATGAGACACAGAGGTATCTCAGACACTTTCATACAGTCCCACATGGTCTCAATCCATTCCCCACAGAGGATTCGGAATACGATGAGAAAGGAATGGAAGAAGTCACGCATATGCCAACGGGGCAGCTGATTGGTCTTTTTATCGAGGAGTTTCACATAGCTCTCTCCAAAGAGCTGCTTTCCAACCACGGCGAAGATGAAGACAATGATGGCCAAGATCAGGGTGAGGTTGCCCAAGGCTCCCACAGAGTTGCCGATGATCTTGATGAGATTATTCAGGGTTGGCCAGGACTTGGCCAGCTTGAAGACCCTCAGCTGAGGAAAAGCACAAAGGCAGGGGCATTACTTAGAGTGATCATCTGTGTCTTCACCATCCATTCAAAGGTCCAAGGAAGCAATTGCCCTAGAGAGAGAGTGAGCTAAGCAAGACTCGAACTTTGAGACCTGGGACCAAATCCCTACTTGGCTACTTATTTAGCTGCCATTAGCCTCTCTGTGTCTCAGTTTCTTCATTTTTCAAATGGAGGTAATGATAGCTGATCATAGATATATACAGGGCCCTTTGAAAGCCTTAATGTGGTTTATTAGTGTCAGTTTTGTTATTAATCAAACAAGCAATCAAATAAAATCAATCAGTAAAGGACAGTTATGGTGACTCAGTGGATTGAGAGGAGGTCCTGGGTGCAAATCTGACCTCAAACATTTCCTAGCTGGGTGATCCTAGGCAAGCCACTTAGCCCCTACTGCCTAGTATTTTATTATTCTTCTACTTTGGAACCAATACTTAGTATTGATCTAAGATAGCAGGTAAGGGTTTAAAAAAATCAGTGAGTAAACATTTATAAAATACCTACTATGTGCCAGGCACCATGCTAAGCAGAAGGGATAAAAAAAAAGGAGCAAAAAGCAGCCCCTGCCCTCAAGAAGCTCCCAGTCTAATGGGGAAGAGAATATGTAAAAAATAGACAAAACAAGCTACATACAGGATAAATAGGAAAGAATTAAAAGAAGGAAGACACTAGAATTAAGAGGGGGTGGGGGAAAGATTCCTATAGGAGAGTATTAGGCAGCTGAAATATGCTTTAAAAATACTTTCTGAGTATTGATTCTAAGACAGAAGGGCAAGAGCTAGGCAGTTTGGGTTAAGTGACTTGCCCAGGGTCACACAGCTAGAAAGTGTCTGAGGCAAAATTTGAACCCAGGACCTCCTGTCTCTAGGCCTGCTGCTCTAGACACTGAACTACCTAGCTGCCCTTATGCTTTTTAAAGTGTTTAGTCTTTGGGTCCCTGTCTTTCCAGTTAATTTCTTACTATTCCCTTTCACACACTCATTTCTATTTCCATCTGGCCAGCAGACAGCCTATTTTCTGCCTATGACATCCCACCTGTGCACCTTTGCCCACAGTGTCCTTTATATCCCAAAGGTAGCGCCTCCACCCTTCTGCCCCTTGGAATCCCAGGTGCTTTCCCGGCACAGCTCAGGTCCCGACTTCTCGTTCTTCCCAGCATTGGTCCTTGGTCTCCCTCTTAAAATTCCTTTGTCTACCTTTGCCTGTATATCGTGTCTGTATTGTATGCTCTTGCTGGGTAGAGGCACTTTGGGTTCTGCCTTTACATCCCCAGCGAGGACCAAGGTGCCTTGCTTGGAGAATTCCTTTAAGAAATGTTTGTAGATTGGAATTCAGTCAATTTTTAGAAAATGTGTCCAAGGGCAGGTAGAGGATCGAGTTCCTCTGACTTCGAAGTTTCGGGTTTGAATTTTATGCTAACAAGGACAGAGTCATGGGTTCCGGGCATTATGAGGGTCGGCTGACTACGCTGTTCTCAGCTCTCTCGTGAATACGTGCCTTGGGTCCAAGGTGGTTTGGGGGAGAAGGAAAGGGAGCTGGCTAGAGTTTGTAGATGAGTCAAAGCCAGCTCATCCCCGAGACTGGAGAAACAGTTCAGAATCTTGAGGCCTGGCTCTCTGGACAGCTACGGGCCATCGATGAAGGACGACAGAGGATCTTAGGTGCCTTTGAGCCTCAACCTCTCATTCTCATCAACATCTGTCTACAAAGCCTTCCCTGAGTACCGTGAGATACATAGACAAAAAGGGCCCAACACCGTTCCTCAGGGAAGGGAAGGGAGAAGAGCTCTCAGGGTGGTCCCAGAGGGGACCCCAGCTCCCTCGCATTCTACCCATAGGGCCGAGAATAGGCCAGCCACTTTCCCTCAGAAAGCCTCAATTTCTTCAATTGTAAACTAAGGGGCTTGGATAATGATGACCCTTGTGAGGCCTTCGAGCTCTAAAGGGATGATTCTAAGAAAATTAGACAGACAAATGCATCAGTTAGAGAGTAGAGCTGGATGGGGAGTGCATAAAGGCTCATCTGGATGGAATCAGTGGCTTGGCATGTCTGCTTCTATCCATCAGTGATGTGTTGGGCAAGGGAGGGAGCCATGGATCCATAATGGATTTCTTAGGCCTGGAGTTCTCTAATATTCCCCCAGGGTGATGGAGTAAGGACTCTAGTGGTAACAATAACAGGGATGACAATGATGGTGTTGGTGATGATGATAAAGATCAGAATAATAGACTTGTAGTTGTTCCCCAAACCATGCCACCTGTACACTGGTCGTCCACCTAGACTGTGCCGTTCCCTCTGGGCTCACACATAGGAGCTTTCAACTTATCTTGTCTGGAAACAGGACTCAATGTTACTTTCTGGCCATTTTCAAACTATATCACCACGAGCGCCATCCCTCTCTCCTAACTCACCGTCAAATGTTATCTTCCCCCATTAAAATGTAAGCATCTTGAAGGCAGGAAATGTTGTGTTTGCTTGTCATTAGTATGCCCAGTGCTTAGCACAGTCCCTGGAATTAGTGTTTAATAAATACTTTCATCCATCCATCTATCTGTCCGTCCATCCATCCATCCATCCGTCCGTCCGTCCGTCCGTCCATCCATCTACCCACCCATCCATCCATCCACCCACCCATCCATCCATCCACCCATCCATCCATCCATCCATCCATCCATCCATTCATAGTACTTTAAGGTTTGCAGGGCAGCTTACAAATATTTGAGCTTTACAACAACTTTAGGAGGTAAATATTAGTGAAATCATTACTCTTATTCTACAATTAGGGAACCTGAATCTCTGAGGAGTTTAAGTGGCTTGCCCAGGGTCACACAGCTAGTAAGCATCAGAGGTGGGATTCATACCCAGGTCTTCTTGACTTCTAGTTCAGAGTTCTTTTCACTGTCACAGTCTCTTGGTATCTGAATAGGCCCAGGAGCCCAAAGATCATTCAGGACCCCCTCAGCTATTCCCAGGATCCCTTGTCAAATATATCCTTTTGTTAGAGGTACAAAGGATTGATGCCACAGTCATGGCCCTCCCTGGGATCTGCCTTGCTCTAGGACCATTCTCTTTACTATGAGTTGGAGTCCCTTCTGAGTGTTTCCTTAGAATTGATACTAAGACAGAAGGAATCTCTGTAATAATCTACCTCACTGGGAGTCATTTAGCCTCTGCTTGAGAACCTACAAGACTTGAGGGAGCCCCTTCTCTCCCCAAGGCAGCCTGTCCCATTTCGGGCCAGTTCTCAAAAAGAGGAAGTTATTCTTGCTCTCAAACTTAAATGTGTGTCTTTATAACTCTTGGTATGTTCTCTGGGGTCAAGCATAACAAGGCAAATCCCTTCATCTTTTCTGTATCATGTCTGCCTCTTTGGGGAGGATAGTGAAGCCTTTGAACCCCTCTCAGAGCAACTGTTTTAAATATACAAAATAAAATACACGGGATTAGAAAAAACACTTATTTGGGGATAGTTCTCAAATATTAAAACAAAACCGAATTCATGGATCCTATGATAAGAACCCCTGATCTGGGGTGGGGAACAGCCAGATGGCTCAGTGGATAGAAAGCCAGGCCTGGAGATGGGAGGTCCCAGGTTCAAATCTGGCCTTAGACACCTCCTAGCTGTGTGATCCTGGGCAAGTCACTTAACCCTAACTGCTTAGTCCTTTAGTGCTCTTCTGCCTTGAAAATGGCTTTTGTATGAATTCTAAGATAGAAGGTGGGGGTTTAAAACCCTCCCTGATTGAGGTCTATGCCCTATTTGAAACAGTAGGAAACAGCTTCCCAAAGGGCCTTGTCCAAAGCTGGTGGCACAGGTGGGACACCAGATCCCAGGGTTCTTTTCGTCAGAGAATCCTGTTTGCCTTCTCCATCTCTTCCCATCCTGACTCCAGTCTTCCTTTCCCAGCTGATCAGAACTCACTGACTCATCCTGTGATCCAGCACATCGATCTCCTCACTGGTTCCCATCCCCATTCCATCTCCGTGTCCTGTCTGTCCTCCCCTCTGTCCTCTCTGCCTCCTGGGCTTCCTTCCAAGCCAGGTTCAGGTGCCGCCTCCTCCAGGAAGTTCTTTGTAATTCCCCTCTCCCTCTAGCTCACCTAGTTCACTTCCTCCTTTACTTTGTATTGCCTTTGCTGCCATTTTGAATCTATGTGTACATTGTACCTCTTAGGTCTCCCTGCTCTTTCCTAACTGCAGAGCAGACACAAATGCTTCCTTAGTTCTATGAGGGCTATTTAAATCAACTGTTGAGATGGAATTCTGTGGATATACTAGTCAGGTAGGTGGTTCAGTGAGGACAGTGTTGAGTCTAGAGGAGGAAAGACCCATGTTCAGACCTAACCTCAGCTGTGTGACCTTGGGCAAGTCATTTAAGCTCTGTCTGCCTCAGTTTTCTCAGTTATAAAGTGGAAATTATATTAAATGGGATCATATTTGTAAAGTCCTCAGTGCAGTGTGTAAAAGGGAATAAAGGATTCCCTTTTCATAAGTGTGAACTCAAAGAGAACCAAGAATTCCTTTTTATAATCCCCCCTGTGATCCTTTGAGTTCACACAGAATTTCTTTTTACAAGTGCCAGGCACATAGAAGGTGTAACTGTTAGCTATTATTGTTATGTCACCCTCTCTCTCTGTAGAGTGAAAGTTCCTTGAGGGCAGGGACAGTTTTGTGGGGTTTCCCCCCATGATTGCCCCGTAAATGGGCGTGTTCCATTGAGATAAGCTGGGTTCATTTCCCCAGTTCCCCAAGGAGGGGTAGAGACATTACCAGTCTGAAGGAGCGGAGCACCGACAAGCTTGCTCTCTGGGGCAGACCCAGCTCTACCAGGCTCAAGGTGACGATGACGCTGTCAAAGATATTCCAGCTCTTCTGGAAGTAGTAGTAGGGATGGAAGGCGATGATCTTGAACACCATTTCAGCCGTGAAAATAAATGTGAAGAACTATGGAGGGAGAAGAGATTTCAGCCAAGCTGGATCTGAAGTGATGTCCCCCCAGGACAGAAGACAGAGCAGAGACTCTCTTCTCCCCAGGGCCTTCCTGCTTACGCTCCCTCGTGGATACGAGCCGTCTATCACATTTAGAATCATCTCTGAGTTCAGTTCAATTAAAACCACAGAGAACTCAGAGGTCAAAGTAGAGATGCAGGGGATGTGGCAATGGTACCAATTATGTCTATGATGGAAGAAATGGAGCAAAAATGTGCCATTAAAAAGGTAAGGGAGGGGGCAGCTAGGTGGCTCAAGTGGATTGAGAGCCAGTCTCAGAGATGGAAGGTCCTGGGTTCAAATATGGCACTAACTGTGTGACCCTGGGCAAGTCACTTAACCCCCATTGCCTAGCTCATATTGCTCTTCTGCCTTATACCCAGTATTGGTTCTAAGATGGAAGTTAAGGATTTTTAAAAAAGCAAAATAAGAACAAGAGACAACAGATCATGACCAAAGGGGCTTGGTGATGCCCTCCAGTTAGAAATTATGGTCCGGTGACCCAAGAGGAATGGCTATCACTGAGAGGTTGCCATCTCCTTCATTGGAGGGAGTGGTGACATTACTGAAATCTCAGTCACTTAAAGTAAAATGATCTAAGGCAGGCAAAGGCATCTATTCTTTAGACTGGGATGAATCTGACAGATACATGGGAAGAAACCCTGTAGGGATCAACATAGCCACCAAGATAAGTTGGCACAGCTTTTCTCATCATTCTAAAATAAGAAATCTTGGAGTGAGACAGGGCTTTAAGAGGCCATCTAGCTTA
This sequence comes from Gracilinanus agilis, assembly GCF_016433145.1. Classification (NCBI taxonomy): domain Eukaryota; kingdom Metazoa; phylum Chordata; class Mammalia; order Didelphimorphia; family Didelphidae; genus Gracilinanus; species Gracilinanus agilis. The sequence goes on along the minus strand of NC_058130.1, from coordinate 14,551,435 downwards.
GTTTTTTTTTTACCACCAGACTGGTCAAGTATTTTTATATTGATTATTTTACCTTAATATTGTACCCATATTGGTAAAGTATTATTACGCCCATATGTATTATGATACCAACACAAGGCAACTGGGACTTGTAGGGATTAGGTGACTCACCCAAGGACACATAGTTAATTTGTGGTGGAGAATGAAATCTAGAACCCAGCTCCCCTTCCTGCTTTCCAAGTAACATGCTATTGTCCATGTCTCCAGTTACATGATATTGTCACTTCCTGGTACAACCTGAATCTTGATAGTCCCTTTGTCTTCCTCCTCCCCATATCCTACCTTGCTCCTGTCCTTCTTCTAGATACCTCCACCTGCCTCCTAGCTAACCAAGAGCCTCCTCCAACCATCTGTCCCTGACATAACCTTTCCATCCCTTCTTTTGGATGAAGCTTAATATTGCTGCCCCAGAAATTAGTTAATAGAAAACATGATTTACTATATTGCCTGCTTGGAGCATGGAAGAAAAGGCTGCAGTCATATTATAGTGCTCCATGGACATGAAGAGCGTGTTGGTCACAATGCATAGGGTGACAATGAGCTCCGTGAAAGGGTCCATCACGATATATGCTACCAGAGTCTTGAACTTCACCCAGGGCTTGCAGCATTCCCAAATCAGGTACTTCTGAGCAAAGCGGATCCAGCAAGGATGACACCTCTGCTCAGATTCTTCAAGTTCTAAATAAGATAAAAATCACCAATTACATATCAAAAGAAAGAATTTCTACCAACCACAGAACAGGAAAGTAATTCAGAATCCAAGCTAGGAGGGACCTCATAGGGTTGCTATTTTTTAAAGAGCTCAAGGGATGGAAATTCCAAACATCTTTTTATCTCTTGGTCCCAGGGACCATGTCAATGGTCATGCCAGTGTTTAAGTAGTCCCTCTCTATGTTCATCTGAATTCTCTCTTGTTGTCCTGATGAAGACTGTTGGCTTTCTCAGGAGATGTGACACTGTGGGATAGGGTTGAATTATAAAAATGCTTCAAAGACTTGATCAAGTGGCTCCTAGTCTTCTTGTGTCCAGGACAATCCATCACAACTTTCAGCCTTATCTTGAAGTAAGCTGCATTGATTTTGCCTGGACCAGCTCTGGTTTCTCTATCTCCCTATTTTAGTGATGGCAAACCTTTTAGAGACCAAATGCTCAAATTGCAGCCCTCATGCCGCATGTGAGCCATCTCCTTACCCTAGATAGGGGAGGGAGGAAGCACTTTATTGGGCTACTGGGCAGAGGGGCAGGTGATGTCAAAAATGTCCTCAGGCATGGCGGAGAGGGGGAGGGAGGCAGCCCCCTCCAGCACAATGGTTGGGAATCTCTTTCTAATGGCATCTCCCAAACTCATTGACCCATCTCTCTAAACTTGCCCTGAATTTCCTCCTGTCGTATAGAAAGAAGGTAGAGTTAACACATGTAAAAACATGAATCTGGAAAGTTGGTTATTGGGAACTCCTCCTCTTCTCTGTGTCACTCATAGTTCTCTGAACAGACTTTGTTCATTTGTAAAAGGAGAGAAAAAGAAAAGGGAATGGGGAATTCCAGTCTAAGTGTTCTAATTTCTGAGTTCATACTTATTTCTATGGAGCAAACACTTACAAAAACCTAACTCTAACTAACCCTAAATGTTTATTGATTATTTTACAGGTGAGGAAACTGAGGCACACATAATTGAAGTGACTTATACAGTTGGTAAGTTTAAGAAGCAGGATCATGAACTCAAGACTTCTTGACTTCAAACCCATTACCCTATTATTACACCTCTTGATAAGGTTTAGATTGCAAGTTCTTAATCTCGAGGTCCATGAATGTGCCTTTTAAGATATTTTAATAGCTGTACTTCAATATAACTGGTTTTCTCTGTAATTTATATAATATATATGTGTGTATACACACACACACACACACACACACACACATATATATATATATATATATATATATATATATATATAATTTTATGCCTTTCAAACCACAATCCTGAGAATGGGTCTATACTGGTTCCACTACCCCTCAATAAGCATAGCAAATTTCTTCCCTATCCTTTTGCCTCCCATGCCCAAAGGGAGGAGGGTTAGGAAAGCCATCAGCCACACCAAGAGTTTCCCCAAGTTTATTTTAAAAATGTATTCCTTAACCTCCTGAAGAACTTCTCTAAAACATAAAGCCAAGCAGTTAGACATGATTTACTTTAGCACTTTCCCTCTACACAGAAATGTCCTTCATCTGTAGGTCTGTAGGTCACTATCCCATCATGAATTTGGTGGAAGAGCCAACTGCAGTGAATGCTCCACAAGGGATGTCTTNATATATATATATATATATATATGTATATATATATATAATTTTATGCCTTTCAAACCACAATCCTGAGAATGGGTCTATACTGGTTCCACTACCCCTCAATAAGCATAGCAAATTTCTTCCCTATCCTTTTGCCTCCCATGCCCAAAGGGAGGAGGGTTAGGAAAGCCATCAGCCACACCAAGAGTTTCCCCAAGTTTATTTTAAAAATGTATTCCTTAACCTCCTGAAGAACTTCTCTAAAACATAAAGCCAAGCAGTTAGACATGATTTACTTTAGCACTTTCCCTCTACACAGAAATGTCCTTCATCTGTAGGTCTGTAGGTCACTATCCCATCATGAATTTGGTGGAAGAGCCAACTGCAGTGAATGCTCCACAAGGGATGTCTTTTCACTACCCATTATCACAGCTCATGGGGGATTAGTCTCCTTCTTCCTTGGGGATGTTCCTCTTTCTGCCTTTGTGAGTGATTTCTTCCTATTGCCATTTTGAGACAGGTGCATCCGTCACTCCCTGACTGTTCTCAACCAACTGATTCAATCACCCCGAAGCAGTTTCCCAAGATAAATCCAAGGACCCGAATGGTCACAATTGACATTTATTAGTGCTTTACAATCCACAAGGCACTTCTTTACACACAAGGGAACCTCATGGGCAGGTGCTTGGAGGTAGGTGCTGTGGATATTCCCATTTGGCAGATGAGGAAACCAAGGATGTGATAGAAGAGAAGGGACATGCCCATGTTTTCACACAGCTAGCAAGGGTCAGAGGCGGGATTTGAACCCTTGAACTTTCTGCCTATGGGCCCAGATCTTTCTCTACCCAGCCGGGCTATGCTTTGTATGATCTCTCCTATCACTGATCTCCTCTGCCCTGGGTATCCTTTAATCTACAATGACAGCTAGCTTCACTCCTGAGGTCAGGTAGGAATCTAACAGTCATATTTAGGGGATTTGCTGCTTCTGCCAGGAACAATCTGGTTCAAATTAAACCTTTGGTAAGTAATATCTTATCAGGTATCAGAGATTTAGAACTAGAAGGGATCTCACTGAGTACACTCTCTTAGAGTTTAGCCCAGTGCCTGGCACATAGTAGGCATTTGATAAATGTTCATATTTAGTCATTGATTATTTTACAGATGAAGAAACAGAGTTGTGCATAAGTTAAGTGACTTGCCCAAGTAGTACATTTAAGAAACAAGATTTGAACCCAAGGCCAGTGCTGTGATCACACTTTTCTGGCTTTTGATAAGATCTAGATGGCAGATTCTTTACCTGGGGTCCATTAACTTGCCTTTAGAAACATTAAATTTTAGCTTTTTTCACTATAATTGATCTCTGTAGTTCTCTATATTTTATTTTATGTCTTTAAAATCATAGTTCTGGGAAGGGGTCCATAGGCTTCATCAGACTTCAGCCCAAGGGGGTCTGTGACACATAAGATTAAGTGCTCCTGCTCTATAGACATTACTAGGCCACCATGATGAATACACACATGCCAGTGAGGGCCTCATTCTGCAGTTAGGAGGACAACTTCGTTCTATATCCTCCCTATCTGACCAAAATCCACTTCAGTGGCACCACTTAAAGAGACCTGGGCATCCTTTTTGCTTACTTGCCGATGTGAGTCACACAAATGCCACTCTTCTGATGCCTCATTGTGGCACTCACTGGGGTGAGCCTGGGTTCTCCAAAGCAATACCAATAGAGAGCAAGCTGGGGCTAATGCTGATTTATTGAGGACTTCTAAAATCTGTTTTCTAGATTTCAAGGGTCTGATTTCTATTCCTATCACTGGCTATAGTCTTTTATTCTCTACTTAGAAGCCTCTCAGTTATCTAGTCCCAGTTTCCTCACCCTCTGGGTCCAGTTATCCAAGTGGCTCATCTCCTGATGCCTGCTTGAAGGATGCCGTCATACCTTCCAGCCATCCTTACATCTTTCTCTTTGTCTGCATATTAAGGCTAAAGGCCTGTCCTGTCAGAACAATCACTAGGAATTCTTATACTCAAGACATAAAAGCTCTACACTCATCATGCCTTTTGCCCAGAGCTAGAGACACAAATCCTGTCCTCAATTAGATTGAGGTTAGAAGTGACATGAGAAGGAGTCCAATTATTTTTGGTAACAGGCTGCTAAGTTCTACTGTTTCTTTGCTCCTGAAGGATTACAGGCATGGTTTGGTGCCTTTGGGCAAAGATCTAATGACCCTGCCCTAGTTATAGTTCTGCCTCCTTCTGGAACCTTAACTGTATTACTTCCAGATATAACTCTAGGCTTTTCCTTTGCTTTCGTTTTTGTATGTCCAGTGCTTAGTCTTTTTTAGGGGACTAGTCCCATGATTTCATTGGTATAGAGAACTCCCAGTGAGAAAATGCTCTCTATTACTGCAGCTTGGCCACTATTCTATATCTTAGATTCTCATGAGAGAGAGTAGTCTAGGGCCCTGATAGGTTGAAGAACAGCTGGTATGAGTCACACACAGGATGTCTTCCTATGTCTTCCTAATTTGAAGCTAACTTTCTATCCACTATGCCATACTGTCTTACTACTTAGCACACATAGTAGGTGCTTAGTACATGCTTGTTGAGTTGAATAAAATGGAATTCCCATTCCTCTTGTTCTATTCTTATTATCCAGGTCTGTATCTCTATAAAGTTAGTCATTCCTCTGATTCATGCTGACATATTACTCTACATGACATAACACAGGCCTTAGTCAAGTATTTATAATACACCAATGTGGGAGGTGGGGGTGACTGCTGATTAACTTCCATAAAGAAGTGAGATGCTCTTTTTGCAAACATTATGATGGTATATGTGGAAAATCTTAGAGATCCAATTAAAAAGTTAGTTGGAACTATTAATAACTTTAGTAAAGTAGCAGGATTTAAAACAAACCTACATAAATCATCAGCATTTTTATATATTACTAACAAAGTTCTGCAAGAAGAGATAGAAAGCAACACTTCATTAAAATAACCAGAGATAGAATAAGATATTTAGGAGAATACCTGCCAAAACAAATCCACAAACATAATTATGAAACTCTTTTTACACAAATAAAGTCAGACTTAAATAACTGGAAAAGTGTTAATGTTCATGGGTGGGCAGAGCCAATATAATTAAAATTACAATTCTACCTAAACTAATCTACTTATTTAATGTCATTCCAATTAAATTACTCTAAAATATTCTTATTGAGTTAGAAAAAATAATAACAAAATTAATTTGGAAGGACAAAAGATTAAGAATATCAAAGGAGTTAATGAAAAAAGATGTAAAAAAGGAGTTCTAGCAGAACCAAACTTTAAACTATTATAAAGCAATAACTATCAAAACAACCTATTCCTGATTAAGAAATAGAAAGGTAGACCAGTGAAACAGAACAGAACACAACAAATGGTAGTAAAAGATTATACTAATATTGTATTTGGCAAAAGTATAAATCCAAGTTTTTGGACTCACTATTTGGTAAAAGTTGCTGGGACAATTGGAAAGGAATTTGGCAGAAACTAGATACAGACTAATTTCTTATACCATCTCAAAGATCAAAACGGATAGATGTCCTAGACATAATAGATATTATATGCCAATTAGAAAAACAGGGAACATGTAGATTTATGAATAGAAGAGGAATTTATGAGTAAGCAAGGGATGGAGAACATTGTAAAATATAAAACACATCATGGTGAATGCATTAAATTAGAAAGTCTTTATACAAATAAAATGATTGTAGCAAATGTTTAGAAAGAAAGCAGAAAAAAAAGCTGTGAGACACAAGGTCACATTGGCATGATGAGGAAACCCTGGCTTTGAAAGACACTAACTGGTAGTGGTTCTTAGCAAGGACTGTAACAAAAACATCAAAGGGAATGTATTAAAATGAGACACTTTACCCTCGAGGACAGAAGTAATGATACTGACTACACTCACTGCCCTTTTCACTCGGAATGGTTCATTAAAATACTCTGCAGACAAGGTGTGGGCCGTCAGTGCATTCTTCTTCTTGGTCTCCTCAGAAGTCTGTGGACACACAAATGCACAGTTAGGAATGGATCATCAAATGGGACTCACCTGGCATCATTTCTGGTAGGGAAGGGTGATGGCTTGTCAACTGGAGGTGAGATGTAAATGGTGTGGGAAAGAAGAAGCTGTGGGCAGCAGAGTAGTGGCTTCTCTGAAGTTGTGGGGGATATCAGAGAACTTGTACTCTCTTCCTCTTTGGCTTCTCTCTCTCCTTGGACAGTTCTTCCTGGAACCTACATTTAAGGAGTGCACCTAGACCAGCACTCCATACTTCTTCCACCATGCCTCCCTTGCCAGGTGCCTTTGTTTCCCTACCCCCTCCCCTTTAAATCCTCCTTTTGTGTGTTATATTCCCCCCTTATAAGTAAGTTCCATGAGAGTAGTGGCTGTCTTGGCCCATAATAAGCACTTAATAAATGTTTGTTGAGTTGACCAAATTGGAGATCACCCAGTTTTGTTCCCATTGTAGAAAGTATTTCTGAAGTTGATGGGAATTTGGACTGGGTGATCCTTAAGATTCCTTCAAACTCCATGTTTCCATGTTTCTACTTTATTTTACAAATAAAAAAAATGCCCCAAAAGGGAAAGTGATTTCCTTAATGTCATGCAACTGGTTAGTGGTCAAGCAAGGATAAGAACCCAGGTGGCCTGACCCTTCTATTCCTAGTGCTCTTTCTATTTCTTCTTGACATGGTTTCTAGTGCTCACTATTCTGGTGGACCTAAGACAAGTGGATAGTCTGAGTAATTCACAAACTGGATGTTGAACTCTTGAGGAAATGTGAGTTGGAATTGTTACTAAGGACACAAGAGGGAGTGAGACTAGAACTGTGAGGGATCATGGAATGTGAAGCACAATCAAAGAAATTAGAGACGAAGGGCCAGAAATAAAGATGAAGGTAGGGGTAGAGACAGATTGGATAGCAGTCTTCGATGACAAAAAGGGTTTTCATGGGACAGAGCAATTTGGACTATTCTTCTTGACTCGAGAAGAGAGAATCAGAGCCAATGGATGGAAATCTCAGAGAAAAACTTAAATTTGATGGTGGGGAAAATTTCCTAACAATCCGAGTTACTCCAAGGTGGAATGGGCTATCTGAAGACATAGTGGGTCTCCCTGTCCTACACTTAACTTATTTAAGCAAAAGGAAGATTTCCATTTGTCAAAGACGCTGGCTAAGGCATTCCTACTAAGGGTAAGGAGAGACCCTATGGCCTCTGAAGTCTTATCCTTCTCAAAGAGTTAGATTCTTCCACTCTAAATACTAATTGGCTATCCTACTTACCATATCTATTTTTCCAGATGTTTCAGTAGCCCCTGAGGATGTGACATTCCCAGAAGTGAGGTCTCCACCAGGCAAAGAAGCTTTCCCATTGCATTCTCCAGGGTTGCTTGACTCTTTGGCATCCTGCCTGGCAATGGGTGTGAGAGATTGAGAGGAGAGGATCCCTTGGTTTTGCATACTCATACGTCGCCCCATGTGTGCCAAAAGCAAAGACCCTCGACGACTCCCATTCTCCCTGCCAGGGATCTTCTCATCATCAGTAAAGACAGAGTCTAGGCCGTCTTGACTCTTGAGTGTAAAGTTTCCATAGCTGTACCTTCTCTTGGCCGAGTTGCCACTGGGACCATAGTTAATGCTAAGGAAAGACTGGGCATCACCCCCAATGGAAAAAATAGAAAGCAATATTAGAAACAAATCTTATAGAATGATAAAACCATCCTTATTCCAGGTTGCCTCTTTCTCATTATTCTCTGGGAAAAGCTTTTGCCCCTGAGCATTACCCCTTCTCCTTGCCTCAAATTTAATCTGCCAAATAACTTCATTCTTTCATTTATTTTTGTTCCAAGTTATGTTCCAGGCTCCGATAACCCACAGGTCCAGCATTTCTGTGGGTGTGAGTAGTCCCCCTCACTTCCACATAACATCATGATTCCTTTACAACAGTGTGGCTACTTCTTGTCATCAAGATTATACTTCAATCCTAACTAGTTTGGAAGAACCTTGAAGGGTTAGAGCTCTACTTTAGTTCCATTCAAGTAAATAAACACTTATTAAGCACCTACTATATACAAGGTGAGATGCAGTGTAGTACTGGGAATAGAGAGTTAGTCTCAGAGTCAGGAAGATTCACATTTGAGTCCTTCTTCTGACTTCTGGCTATGTTATCTTGGGCAAGTCCCTTAACCTCTCAGTGCCTTAAGCAATTCTCTGAGGAAATAACCTTTTAGATAAGTTGCCAATATGCATCAGGGAAGGAAGTTTTCCCACAAGAAAAACAAACAGGAGTTGGCATTCTGCTGGGGCTGGCCTCAAGGAGCTTCCATACAAGAGCCTGGGCTCTTCTCCATGCCACAATGAGGCATCAGAAACTAGACACAGCTGAGAGGAACCAGAGGGGCCATCAAATCCAATCCTTTGATTCCTGGCAAAATTCTACAATGTATTATTAAGAAGATGGTTAGTAAACATGTAGAAAATGAAGCGCTGATCAAAGAGTCAACATAACTTCATCTACATGTCAGGCTAACCTCTTTTCCTCTTTAGAGTAGATTACTAGGAGGGGTGTGTTGGAGCAAGCTGAGAGCCGATAGTTAAATTTTCAGTGTGAGCATTTATACTTAGAAAATGCTACAGTGGTATCAGTTTGACTTACTGTTTTGTTGACGGTCTAAATTAAAAAAAAATGATAGGAAAAAGGTTAACAATTCAGATTAAAGTATGTACTGTGCATTTTCCCCCAAGAGAACTGGTTGTTAAATATTTACCAATATACTCTTGATGCTATATTAGAGGAATGCTCTGATTATAATTTACCTAGATTTTAACAAAATATTTAACAGAATTGTACAGGTGAGAAAAACCAAAGGGTACGGACACAATAGAACACCATTAATGATTAAAAGTTGAGGTAACTGATGGAATAATGATAATAATAATGATGGATACAATTTATATAGCACTTGAAGCCTTGCAAAATGTTTATATATGTATTCTCATTTGATCTTCATATCGATCCTGGAAAGTAGGCTCTATTATGATCCCCATTTTACCCAGAAAGAAACTAAGACTGAAAGACATTAAATGACTTATCTAGGGTCACATAGCTAGCTAGTAAGTATCAGAAGTGGGATTGAAAATAAGATTTCATGACTCTAATTCTCTATCCCAGGGTTCTTAATTTTTGTGTGTGTCCTGGACCCATTATAGCTCTGAGGAAGACTATGAACCCTTTCTCAGAATAATGATTTTAAATAATTGAAGAAAATGCTAAATTTCAGTTAGAGATGAGCAAAAATAGAAAGGTGATTTTCTCCCATTCAAGTTCAAGGACCTTCCAGAAATCTAGCCATGGAATCCAAGTTCAGAAATCCTTTTTCAGGGGACAGAACCAATATGGCATGATAAAATTAGCATCCTTGCCAAGCTTTTCCAGCAAATTCCTCTAAACAACTTAAAGAATGTGCCAAACCAAAATCTGAGAGGGAAAGTCAACAAAAAGTCACAGTGAATCATTTTTTCCAACCCTTATCAGCTTAGGAAGACAGAAAAAGGTCTAAAGACATTGGGATGGGGACTGGTTGGGAAACATGAAAGAAGTGGCACTATACTGACTGTGGGCTGTGGTAGCTCCAGTGGGCACTGGGAGCAGTCAAGCACCCAGGGTCAGTAAAGGGACTAAACACCTGATAAGAAGGGGATCCCAGGGACACCTATAATGCCCCTGTGAGAAGGAAAAGGTTCTGTATGGTAGCATTATCCAGTTCTAGATTGAGGTTCCAGGATAGAAAGGAATGTCCCTGCCATGAAGGAGCAAGAGGGTCCTACCTATGAAAGGATCAGAGAAGCATAAAAGATTGAGGTTCCAGGAAGAGAGGGAAGAAGGAAAGAAGGAAGGAAGGAAGGAAGAGAGGGAGGTTCCAGGATAGAAAGGAGTGTCCCTGCCATGAAGGAGCAAGAGGGTCCTACCTATGAAAGGATCAGAGAAGCATAAAAGATCAATTCAGTAACCAGCTGATTCAAGAGAATGATAAAGAATGCTACTCACTTTCTGAAAAATGACAGGTTAATATACAAAGTGAGACAACTTTTTCGATTTGGCCAATATGAGAATATATTTTGCTTCCCTATGCTTATTTGTTACAATGGCTTTCTTCCTTTTTTTTTTTTTTTTGTAGTGGAAAGGGGGCAAAGTAGGAAGGAGAAAAAAATAAAGGCTTGATAATTGAAAAAATTGTCTTAAAAATAAAAAAAAAATAAAATAATAGATTTGATGAACTGTAAAATTATATTATCATGAAATTGGAAACAGATTTGGAAGTAAAACAGACAAAAATTATATATATATATGAAGAACAAATAAGAGAAATAACATTTATCAGTCTAAGAATTATTATTTTCCCTGAAAACTGTGAAGAATCTGAACTTTAGATTTCAGTATTATGAAAGAAATCTCCCCCCCCCCCCCGCCATATGAAGAGATTACCAAAAGGAGGAATTCTCAGAGTGCCAAAAGATATGAACCCCAGATTCAAATCACTGGGATATATCATTAAGCCTCAATAATATAACAAAAAGGAAATAAACCTAACATCCAAAATAAAAGGTATTACATATAAAATGGTGATTTGAATTTCACGAGATTAAAAAAACCAGGAATTTGAACATTATATATAGAAATATAAAGGAGGGAAGGGAATTCCAAGTGATATCATCACTAGAAAGAATCACAATGATGAAGTATTCATGTACTATTGGGTGTTAACATCTTCATCCATCTCTTTATACTGTGAATACCTTTTTCTTACAGGATCAGAAGGGGCAAAGCCATTGGCTGGGCTGAAAATTGACCAGACCCCTGAGGGTCCTTAGAAGGCTGAGTTGCTGGCTCTGAATGCAGTTCTGGCAGGAACCTATAATCCAGGAGATACCCAGATTCTACTGGAGGGAGGATCATTTATCTTCCCTCTTCTGCTACCCCTTATTTCTTAGCAGTCTGACTTCCTCAGAAGGAGATAACCTATTTAGGAATTGAAGAGGAAGTCTGAGGTAGTTCTGGGCCACCTAGGAAGGAACAGAAGCGTTCTCTTCAGGCAGACACAGGAAACAAAAAGAAATCTTAAAGGAGTATCACCTCTGGCTTGTTATGAACTCCAGAAACAGCTTGGCTCTGGCTCTTAAGAATCTAGATGTGAAGAAGACCAGATCCTGGGAGTCCCACTGAGTCACTGGGCAGAGAAACTATGTTCAAGAGGGTTCTTTATGAAGGCCACCCAAAGAAAGGAAGGACACCACCGTGCCGTAGTACCACAGTGGTGAGCCTCCTTGGTCCTAACACATCCATCGTATGGGTTTGCCTCACCATCACTTCCTTTAAGTGTCGCCCACTGTCCCCATGGAAACCACCTGCCGCTGTGGGGGAGAACATCCAAGGTTTATGGGAGAGATGTTTAGTAGCTACTGTTCTTGCTGTTTCATCTTAGTAAGTATTTTGCTAAGATCTAATTATGTGGGAAACACTCTGGTAGAGGATTGGGAGCTGTAATTTTTATGAACGGATGCCCACCCGGAGTCACCCAGACCCTGAGCGGAGGAGCTGCCCCCTAGTAATCCAAGGTATGAGTAGGGATGTACATGGAGGGAAGATGAGAAATAGGGACCCCTCAAATTAGCCTCCCAGCATTCTTTTTAAAGACAAAAGACTGATGTAAAACAATCTAGAGAACTTTGAACAATTCATGGACAAAAGAGCCTAACACTAAGCCTTTGACTCAAAACCAAGAGAAGCCTCCAAATAAACTGGGTCATAAAGCTAAATGCCTTAATTAGCACGTTCTTTACAATGGTGACTAACTAATTGCTATGTTAGGACAATTAGCACAGGGGGATTAAACAAAACAAAACTTTAGTATTGTTTTGGCAAACTACTGAATGACATGATTAGGCTCAGAAAAAAAAAGGGAGAGGATGATTACAAATGGATTTATTATGGTCATTAGACTGGAAAAGAGTAAGAAAAGAGAAGGCAGAGAGGTGAATGGGTGGGAGGGCCTGACCTATGATTTCACTGGAATAAGGAGATTGTCTCTACTCATGCCAGTTGTCAGCTTTCTGGAATTTATGGTCTTAGAACTCTCAGAAGTCAAGTGACTTTCCTAGGGACACAGAACCAGCATATATCAAAAATGGAACCTGAAAGCAGGTCTCAGACTGAAGGCCAATTCTTATCCACTATTCCATGATGCCTCTCTATCAAATAAAATCTCCTAAAAACAAAGTCAGGAGAGTCATTTTCTTAAACTTATAGAGATATCTATTTATCCATAGAGATAAGAGTTGCTTAGTGGGGAGAGAGGCGTATATGCTTTTGAGTGTGTTAAATTTGGTAAATGACTAGTATTGGTGAAATAAGAAATAATGCATTTTTGCCTGGCACAATGAATAGTTTAATTTAAAATAGTAAAGGACAGAAAATGGAACAATTATAAAACTTGACCATAAATAGATTGAATTCTAGAAAAGAATTATTGAAAGAATAAGGGTTATTGGATGGATTAAAGATAATCTGAGATTATATTGCTTACACATCTCCTATTGAAGGGTGTGTGTAAATTTAAGATAATGGATGGACTAAAGCTTCCCAAGCTTCAAGTAATCACAAAGATCTTGAGATCTAGTGATATGATTTAACAAAGTCAAATTGAATTTGGAAAGCTTTAAGAGAGCTACACGAGGGAATTATAATGAAAGGTACCATTAATATCTAGTAACCTAGCGGCAAAGTACTAAGTGTATATAATGGGACACTTAAATTACTTTCAAAAATAGTTGAAGGGAAAGTCAATAATAAAGGGAGATTTCAATACCCCAGTATTGGAATACAATAAATTAAACAAAATGAAATTGTGTATTAACGTGGTATAGAAAAATATTTAATAAACTTATGAAGGGAGGCATAAAGAAAAATAATGAAAGATACATTCTCTTCCAGATATACATTTGAATCATACAGATAAATGGGAATACTCATAAAAATGATCATGTATTAGAAAACAAAGGAAAAATAATTTGTCACATGTATATTCCCCAAACGGTGAAAGATGAAATTCTATCTCACTTCTTATATATAGTACTGATCCTCAACATTGTCAGAAAAAGAAAACTATGGGTCAATATCATCAATGAACATCACTACAGAACTATTCAATTAAATACTAACAAGTAGAATATAGCAGTATATTAGAGAATCTTTCATTATTATCAAGTAGGGTCATTGCGATCAACTAGGAACACAGAAATGGTTCAGTACCGGGAAAATGATCAGGATAAAAAATTATATTGATTAAAAAAACCATAAAACTTTAAGGATTGTGTCAATAACAGGCAAAGAAATACTGATAAAATAGCATATCTATTAATTTTTAAAAAATATTTAAGAAGTATAGGAATGGAAGGATTTGCCTTTATCATGGAATTCTCCCATAACACCTCCCCACCCCCTAGCATTTTTCAAGACTTGCCATTATAGATCATGGAAAATTTTAGAGGTTTTCTCACTAAAAAGAAGAGCTTGTCATTCAGACTATTCCACACTCATATGGAGACACAAACTATAGCAAAAAGATAAGAAAAAAAGTTAAAAGAAATGAGAATAGAAGCTAACAGAGGGGTGCAAATCTCTGTTTACAGACCATATGTTTAGAACCAAAAACATTTACCAAAATAATATATAGTTTCCACATTAGAGCAGGATATACTATGAATCTGAATCTGAAGAAGAAAAGGAGGAGAAGAAAAAGAAAGATAGACAGACAGAGAGATAGACAAACAGACAGGAAGACAGACAGGCAGGAAAACAGGCAGGCAGGCAGATAGAGATATAGATAGAGAGATAGATGGATAGATAGATAGATAGATAGATAGATAGATAGATAGATAGATAGACAGGCAGATGGATGGATGGACAGACAGATAGATAGACAGATAGGCAGATAGGCAGACAGGCAGACAGACAGATAGAGAGATAGACAGACAGGAAGTCAGACAGACAGATAGACAGACAGATAGATAGATAGATAGATAGATAGATAGATAGATAGATAGATAG
>NC_058130.1:14450135-14531983 GCF_016433145.1 Gracilinanus agilis | reverse complement strand
GGGAGGAAGGAGGGAAGAAAGGGAGGGAGGGAGGAAGGAAGGAAGGAAGAGAGGGAAGGAGGAAAGAAGGAAGGAAGAAAGGAAGAGAGGGAGGAAGGAAAGAAGGAAGGATGGATACTTGTGGCCCTGCTTCTGGGTCTATTTTCATAGAGGATCATGTGAAAGAGATGATGATAAGGTACAGGGGAACCTGATAGCTGGCCAGAAGTACTAGGAGGGTCCCATCACATAAGAGGGATTAGATTTCATCTGCTTAGCCCCTGGAAGGCAGAAGGAGGGGCAGGGTTGCAGAGGGCGAGATTTATGATGTAATGGAAAACTTTCTGACAACTAGAACCATCCAGAGTGGAAAAGAGGCCTCAGGGCACAATGGGTCTTCTTTCATTGGCAGGATTCTAGCACAGGATGACTGAGCACCTTGTGCCAGGCATGTATGGAGGGGCATCTGGTTCAGACATAGGCTGAATGAGCTGGTCTCTGAGGTCCTTTCCAACTCTAAGATCCTGCCTTTGTATGTGCCTGTGGAGACACATGATGAATTCTGCAAGAGTTGGGGGTAGTCAGGTACCAATTGGGAAATGTTTGGGGAATAGGAATGAAACAGGGTTAGGCAAGGATCATAGGGAGATGGGATTGGAACAGAGTCAGGTGTCCTTGGGGAAGCACGAAACTTGGAGTGGTTTTTACTCACTGTGGGACAGCAGTAACTTCGTCTCCTGCTCCATGAAGTCTCCAGCACAACTACCCAGCCCCTCCCTCTTAAAACACCCAACTTTCATGTGCTGAGTTTATTTTAGTTTTCTCTGCATCAATAAAAATGAGCACAAAGTCCTACAATTAGTAGATGCTTAATAAGAGCTTGTGGCACTGAATTGCATCACTTTAAATCAAATGAATAGAACAGAGTAGAATGGAAAGGAATTTCTGTGGTCCAGGAAGCACCAGGGACGTTCCTCCTAGGAACAGCTAGCACAGTTCCTGGCACATATTAGATAATTAATAAATGCTTGTTGACTGACTGACTGATCAGTTCTTTCCTGGTCTGAAGGAGTAGGAATGGATACCAACATAATCCTGCCCCACATGTGTCCCTAGGGAAGGCTCTGCTTGGATGGCTCCCTAGGGCACTAATAACCCAGTCACCCAACCCAGTAACTTCCAAAAGTCACCCAAAAGCAACTTCCAAAAGACCTGGAAAAGTGTCCTACTAGAGACATTCACAAGTTCATAAATATTCAGGTGAACTTTTACCATCTTCCTCTGGCGATGGGAGCCGCCATCTTCTAGGGAATCATCAGATTTCATTTGATTCGCCCTGTTTCTTCTTTCTTTGGCATTTTTGGAGGCTAGAGGTGACATTTCAAAGGAAAGAAGTGAGTTTGTGTCGATCCCCATGGCAGCCAGGACCTGCAAAGAAAAGACAGTGAAACATGAGACTCAGAGGAGGAGCTCATGGGATACCCATGTCACTTGTAAACACCACTGTGAAATGCTCAGGACCCGCGGCATGTTTATGCCCTGGGATACCCTGTGCAGAACATTATTTATTGGGAAAATAAGCTTCTTAGGAAAGGCAAGGGCAGAGTAGAAAGGCAGACACTTACTAGAATATAGAAGAGCAAATTTCAGAAAGCTTAAGAGTGGTAGTGACCTCAGGAGCCTCTCAGACCAACTCAGATCTGTGGCAGGAAGGAAGGAGGGAAGGAGGAAGGACAAAAGGACGGTGGGAGAGAAGGAAGGAAGAAAAGACAAAGGAAGGAAGGAGGAAAGAAAGTAAAGAAAGAGGAAGGAGGGAATGAAGAAGGATAAAAGGAAGGAGGGAAAGAAGAAAGGAAGGAGGGAGAGAAGGAAGGAAGGAGGAAAAGACAAAGGAAGGAGGGAGGGAAGAAAGTAAAGAAAGAGGAAAGAAAGAAGGAAGGAAGGAAAGAGGAAGGGAAGGAGGAAGAGAGGGAGGGCTGGCTTACTAACCTCTTGCTCTTTCTTCAGCATATCGAGGGCCTCCTGAAATGTCTTCTCCCTAGCTTCTATTTCAGCCAGCGTTGCTTCATTCTGTTCTTCATAAGCCATAGTCACCACTGCCAGGATCAGATTGACCAGATAGAAGGATCCCAGGAAAATGACGAGGACAAAAAAGAGCATGTAGATTTTCCCAGATGCTCTCAAGGTCTGTTGAGGAGAGAGAGACAGAGAGAATTAGCTGACTGCCCCCAAATCTCTCAGAGTTGCTCTGAGTCTTCAGTCTATGGACTGCACTTCATTAGTTGGACAAAGGAGGTACATTTTCTGGGGCCATCCCATTCAAACTACAGCCAGAATCCCCACTTTCTTTCTTCTATCTACCTATGGCCAAGACAAGATAAATTCAACCTCTTCACGGATCAGGAATTTGGGCTGCTCAGGGTGTGAGTGAGTGGCAAACCAATGCCAAACAAAGGAAGCTAGAGCCAATGGGACATCAGCAGCTTGACCCTCACTGGGGCATTGCCCTCGAGAACAGTGGGACCAAAGAATCTCACCAAAGAGGTAAGAGGAGCCACATTTGTAGGAGTGGTATTGATACCCACAGATCTTGGGGGTCTTACTTGCCAATCCTTCTTTGAGGCCATTTTTATTTCTCAGGTCAGGCCTATAATTTCATCAGTCATTCTGGCATGGAATCTTTATTCATCAATCCTTAAAGCCTTACACAAATCATTTGCTCAGGCTCATACAGCCAGTATGTACCAAAAGCAGGACTTGAATCCACGCCTAGCTATCTTTTGATTTGCCTTTTGTTGTTCAGTTGTTCAGTCATGTCCAACTCCTCATGACCCTATTGGAGTTTTCTTGGCAAAGAGAGCAGAGTGGTTTGTTATTTCCTTCTTCAGCTCTTTTGACAGGTGAGGAAACTGAGGCAAACAGAGTAAAGTAACGGGCTCAGAATCGCACAACAAGGAAGTGTCTGAGGCTGGATTTGAACTCAGGAAGATGAGCGTTTCTAACTCCTGGCCCAGCACTCTGTGCACTAAACCACCTCCTGGCTGCCCATTTTCCTTGCTCCCTCTCAACTCTCCTTTGCCAGCTAACAAATGAAGATCATTCCCCAAACTTGTCACCAAACTCTGCTAATCCTGAAAGAGCCCTGTTGCACTAATGAACAGGAAAAAGACAGCTGCTGTTCTTCATGTAAATGACTAGAACCAAAAGATGACCTAGAGTTGGCCAATAGTTCACCCACTGCCCATGATCCGCTGAGGGCTGGTGGGAAGAGGAGAACATTGAAGACTTGACTAAGAGACAGAATCTTAGCAGAAGGAACTCCTCTGAGGCCTGACGTCAGGTCCCAGTTCCGAGGCTCTTTACCTTCCTCGTGCAGTTTCCAGAAGTGACCTCTCCCCCCGTCTTCCCTCTCCATGATCAGCATGTGGGAGCAGGTGCTGGAGGAAAGAATGACGGAACCCTCCAGCGCACAGCCTCCACCCTCCACTACCTACTATTGCAGGCCTCCTCTGGGGCTCTTGGAGTGGCCTTGACCCTCATAGAAGTTGGTATGACAGAAGCTAAATTTGATTTGGGAAACTTCTCTCACTTCCACTCCACGTTGCCTGCCTTCCTTGGATAGAACTACCAAAGCCAAAGGCAGCTCTCAGAACTCTCATTTTTATAGTTGAAAATAGTCTGACAAACTAATTCCTGCTAAAGTATTCATGGCTAGCAGGCTGGATGTGGGGTCTTGGGGACCTGAGCTTGATTTTTCTCTGATTTCTCTTGATTTTTTTTGTTTGAGTGGCTCTGCCACTTAGTAAGCAGGTGAAAGCAAATTACTTCATGTTCTGGCCTCAGTTTCCTTATCTGTAAAATGAGGAAATTGAATCAGGTAGCTTCTGAGGTCTCTTGCATCTCTGAATGTATGTCCCCGTGATGCCTTCATGTGTTATCCATCATAGGGGAATTGGCTGTTGGAGAGGGAACAACGCTCTAATACAGCTCCCAACAGAGGGCCTGGCACACGTATGAGCTTAAGAAATACTTGTTAAATATCAGCCGAATGGTGGAACTTTAGACACTGAATGGGGAGGCCAGAGAGGGTTTCCTGGTGCCCTGCGTGATAACGCCTACTTCTAGGTACAATGTCCAGCTTCTAGGTAAGATGCCAGAGCCAGAGCTGATGTTGCTTCTTGAAACCTTGAAATCTTCCCTTATCCTCGCTATTTTTCCTTGCCTTCTTTGGATGGCTCTTATCTGGAATTATTCCATTCAATAACCCAACACTTCCTAGTTTTATGAACCTGGGCAAGTCACTGGACTTTAGCTTCCTTTTCTGTAAAATGGGGTTGATAACACTGGGTTTTGGTGAGAAAAGTGTTTTGTAAGCTTCAAGCTGCTAATGATGCATGAGCTTTTGTTAGTATTACTATGAATAATTTCATTTATTCATTCATTCATTCATTCATTCATTTATTTATATTTTTAAACCCTGACCTTCCATCTTAGAATCAATACTAGGTATCGGTTCTAAGGCAGAAGAGTGGTAAGGGTAGGCAATGGGGATCAAGTGACTTGCCCAGGGTCATACAGCTAGGAAGTGTTTGAGGTCAGATTTGAATCCAGGACCTCCCGTCTCTAGGCCTGGCTCTCAATCCACTGAACTACCCAGCTGCCCCCACTATGAATAATTTTTAAACCTCCTCCATTAGGGTAAAATTATACAAAAATGAACTTAAAGGTAGATTTTGGGAGCCAAAAAATACATCATCAGGCCCTAAGTTAAGTCAGCACAATGTTACCTGAATAATGATAATAGTTAACATGTGCATACTGATTTAAGGTTTCCAAAGTGCTCTACAGATGTTATCTCATTGATTTTCACACCCCTGGAGAGGAGATGCATTTTTTATCTCCTTGCCCAGGTTTTATAGCTAGTAAATGTCTGAGGTAGGACTTGAACTCAAGTCTCTTCACTTTGCTATCCAATTAATGTCATGACATCCTAGATTTAGAACTGGAGAGACCTTAGAAGTCATCTTGCCTGATCTTCCCATTTTATACATGAAGACACTGTAGTTTGAGGAAGGGAAATGACTTGGCCAGAGTCAAACTAAGTAAGTATTTAAGTCAGGATTTGAACTCAGATCCTATGACTTTCAAGTCAGTGCTCTTTCTTCATTTTTCTACCATGCTTGTGGGGCATTCTTTCCTTATATGATCAGCTTCTTTTTTTCCCTGGAGATTAGATTCTAAAATAGTCAATAAAGGAGAAAAGAGAAGCCAACATACTGCAGCTGAGGACCCATCGCTACCAGATGGCTCTCCTGCCCTTTCTTACTTCCTAGGAAGCTCATGAATCCAAAGTTCTCCACATAAAGCAAGTCCAAGTGTTAGAGATTACAGAATCGGTCAACTCCCAGGGATGTACCTGCTGGTAGAGCCGCTCCCAGTAATCCTGAGTCATCAGACGGAACAGAGCCAGGAAGGCCCAGCCAAAGGAGTCATAACTGGTGTAGTTATAATCCGGATTTTCTCCCGTCTTTATGCAGAAATAGCCATTGGGACAGGCCCTGTGAACAACAACAGAAGAGAAGACGATACTAGCAGGACCTTGGACAGAGCCAGCATGAGGATGAGGCAACATGGCTGCCCCAAGGCACTGCGTTTAGAAGGACCTTTCCCTAAGTCGATGGCCATTCTGGTCCTTCCTTTCCCAGAATACACTTTGTTCATATTCCACACATGGTGACAATGCTTACTCATGGTGCCGATTGCACTTGGAGTTTCTTTGGCAGCTAGAAACAATAGAGTTGGCAAGAATAATTCATTGAAGCAAGATGATAGTGGAGGGTAACTTTGGGTGCACTCCCTCACCCTGTTTTGTTTCCCAGATACTAACTGCCTTCCCTCCCATACTATTGCTTGCTTTGAGTGGAAAGATTCCTAGCTATGATTCTGGCCTTGTAGGTTTGACGGTCTTCATTATTTCACTGAAGTTGCTTCCCCAAGCAGTGAAGAGGAAAAGAGATTTAACATGAGTCTTGCCCCTTTTTCTTGCTAAATCTAGGACTGGCCTCGAATTCTTCTATTGTCCCTGAGCTCAGGGACACAAGCCCCCAAGAACCAGCTTGTAAAGCCCTTTCTGCCAATTTTGCCAGGATGAACCCAAATAGAGATTAGAATGACATTTATGTAATGCTTTAGATTTTGAAAAGTGCTTTCCATCCATTATTTCATTTGAGTCTCTTCAAAATCCTATGAGTTTGGGACTAAACATAGCAAACATCCCCATTTTTAAGATGAGACAACTGAGGATCAGAAAGGTTGATAGACTTGTCTGTGGTTATACAGCCAATAAATATCAGAGGCAGGATTTGAATACAGGTCTCCCTAACTCCAAGAGCAGGATTCTCTTCACTATAGTGGTCTCTCTCTATAGTACCTTGGGGGCACCGCAGTGATGTCTTTCCATGCACTGAAAAAAACGAGATATGGACATTCAAAGCAGGGCAAGCATCAATTGACTTGATTTCTCTTGTCCTTCCCCTTTAATTAGGATTTTATATTCTTCTTTCATTTGTGACAATGATGACACGTAATCATTAACTTCTGAAAGAATTGGCCTTTGCTCATCTTTGACTGGAGGAACACAATTCTAGAGGCAGCAGGGAATTGTGTAGGGCAGACTCCACAGATCTAGGTTAGAATCCTGCTTTTGATACACATTGGCTGTGTTACCTTGGGCAATTCACTCCACTGTCAGTGCTACAGGCAAATCTCTACTAAGAGAACAAGTTACAGAGGAGTTGTTCACATGCATCAGTTTGAGAAGTTCTGCTTCCCCAGTGAAATGGCAGACCTAGACTCCTTCCCTGTCCCCACTACTCCTGTCCCTCCTCTCACTGTCTTCCCCCTTGTTTGGTTCCAGACCACGTTCATTTCCCATCACTTATCATGGAAGACGGATGTCTTGTCTTGCCTCTTCCTCTTTATATAGACCTCAGTTCTTGTCCAAGTTATTACAAGTTTCTGCTGCCCAATTATCACTCTCTGCCTCTACCCGCAGAGAGGAGAACCAGCTGCCTCCCAGGCCAAGGCTCTTCCATCACTCCAGACAAGACTCTGTTGCTCATTGGTAGCAGCCACTTCAGTTTCATCATTTGTGAAAGGGGGAAAATAGTGGCTGTACCACGTACCTCAAAGGGCATTTGTGAGGCTCAAATGAGAACAGGCAAGTAAAGCACTTTGTAACCCCTCCGTGCTGGATAGTATTATTAGAAGGAGATCTGTTCCCCTTGCAAAAGCCTCAGAGGGAAAGGGGATAAAAACTCGAGTCCACTGGGGTTTCCACCCAAGCTCGTGGAATCCGATATAAACACAAGGCAGCTGTAGAGTATCCTTCAAACCAGAATTTGGGGTACCTGGAGCAAAGGAAATGTCTTTGTCTCCATCTCACAGAGCATGAAATTACTTTTAACCATGGTCTCAAGCCAATGCTGGAGTGTTTCTCCAGCTGTGTATGTGTGATTCTGGATTGGTGGGGAGAATGCTAAATGTGAAGTGATCCATAAGTGATATATAAGCGGTGGATTTGGTACAAGAACTTTGGGAGGGAAGAGACGAGGGAGACATAGGGGATTCCGAGCTCTCTTCAGGGAGAGACACGCACGCAAAGAAAGGCTTTGAAGTGGGAGTCTGACTACTGAATCAAAGCTACTCCTTACAAGTCATGTTCTACTCAGCATTCTCTCCATCAATCATGGACATTCATGGATACAATGCATGTGTAATTTCCCAGACTTGGCTGGAAATCTGGGTAGCAGGAGGGCCACTGGAATATTGTGATGGTCTCCTAACAAAGATGGCAGCTGGCTGACTTAATGGATAGAGTGCTAGACCTGAAGATGGAAGGTCTTGGGTCCAAATTTGGTCTCAGACACTTCTTAGCTGAGTGACCAAGGGCAAGTCACTTAATCCCCATATTGCCTAGCCCTTAGCACTCTTTTACCTTACTATCCATTCTAAGACAGAAGATGGGTGTTTACAATTTTTTAAAATAGTAGCCACAGTGACAGAAAGAGCCACTCATACGATCTCCCCGAAATTCCTCAGCAATATTGCAAACCTTTTCCTTACTCCCTTTGCCTTCACTCTCACTACCTTAAAGTGTTATATAAATGGAAGCTATTATCGTTAATAGTAATAACATTAGTTTCAAAGAAATGACTTCATTGTAATTGATTGAGCAAATCAAGGATCTGAGGCCATAATTTGTAGTCTGTGTATCATCAGAGTAGGGGAGAAGGAGCTCATCTCTACTGGTCTAGCCCCATGGCTACCTTCATTATGTCTATTTGACAGCAGTCCCATCCCCAGGCTTTGACCAGGAAAAAAAAACACCTTGTTTTCTTCCTACATTCTCTCCCTTCCAGTAAAGAATTTGTAGTCCTAGCTAATTCCTTGAGGCATGCTTGAATGTATACCAAAAGATGAATGTATATCACTAATATGTAACAGAGTTCCAGATATTTATCCCAACTACACAGAACAATGTATGCCCTAGAAGTGATTTCCCCAGACTCATAAAGGCTATCGTGGGTGGACCTTGTGATAGTATCTATTGCAGTCACTCATGAAGCATATTATGTGTACTCCGTTCATGGGCATTGGTTGGGTACATGGGGACTCACTTCTCCTATTTCTTCCCTAGCATCGTAGGTGTGGTCATAGACTAACAAGCTGGCCGCTGGGACTCAGAGTCAGAGTATAGTTCACTGTACCATTGAGCTGGTAGGTGACCTCAAGTGACTGGCACCATGACCCTTAGACTTGTTGATCCATAATCTTAATCCTGGGCTGGTGTCTGATTATCACCGTCTCCACCGTCTCCACGGTCTCTTTGTTCCTTCTGTTCTCTGGTTATCTCCACAAATGGAGTATTGAGTCAGAAAGAGGCAGCCTTTGAATTCAGCCTTTGTTCTCCCTACCCAACTCCTTGTGCCCCCTAAAACCAAGGCCATAGCCATTCCTGGGCCTCTCGTGTTCCTGTCTCAGAACTTGGCACTTAGCAGGGGTTCAAGACCCGTGAGTTAACTAAGCAATCATACCACGTTGCTACATGACATATACTCACCCTGCTTCAGAACTGTTGCCGCAAAGTAGGAAATCATCTGTGCCATTCTTGAAAGCAAAGTAATCTGCACAACATGGAAAGGGAGGAGATCAGGCCTGGGGGAACTTCTGCACCTACAACCAATGACTACCTGAGATCCCAGGAATCTTTGGGAGGGAGCTGGATGGCCCTGTGGTTGGGTTTGAAATTGAGGAAGAATTTCCATCAGGGCCCCAGTTCACACGTGCCCCAGTGACCAAGAATTAGTTTCTCATCTCTAAAATGATTCATATGTAATCCCCTCCCCCCATTCTCCCAAATAACCAATATTGAATGAAAAGAAGGTCCAACATTGCTCAGCCTCCTTAGCCACTGGTACCCAGGCAGGCTGGACTACACGATGATAATGAAGGTCTCCTCCGTCTTGGACATTCCGAGACTGTCTAAGACTATACATTTAGCCAGGATGGAACTTTCTAACTCAACAGACTCAAAGCTGAGTTTAGTCTTGGGGACGGTAGTTCATTATCTCCATTCTATTAAAATGCTGTGCATGCCCCCAACCCCACCATGAAACAAACCCCAAATTCTCATTTTACTGATCTGCATACCTAGTATCCTTCACCTCCCCCAGTTCTCTGAGGGCAGTCACTATTTTGCATCCTCAGCTCCTAGCACAGAGCTTGGTCCATCAATCTTGCTTTAACTCAGTCCAACAAGTATTTATTAAATCCAGACTGGCAAGATAATATGCTAGAAATTGGGCATACAAAGGCAAGAACCCAATAATGCCTCATCCCAAGTTTACCTTCTATGGGATATTTGTTCAGTGAGTGAATGGAGAAATGAAAGAATAAATGAATGAGACAGCCATTCTTCACTTCCCTGCCTGGGGGGGGGGGGAGAGAAGGGAAGAAATCAGACTCTGCCCTTGATTCTCCTATTTTTCAGCTTCTTCTCCTTCTATTTGGTTGCCATGGAACTTGGGGTTTGAAACCATTCGAGGGTCTGGCTGCTGGAGAGACACTCTGTGGAGCCTTGCGTTTGAATATCTAGTTTAAAGTCTTCTCTGCTACTGGCTGTGACTTTGGGTAAGCTCATTCGCTTCTCTGGCCTCAGTTTCCCCATCTATAAAATGAGGGGGCTGGACTTGATCTCTTCCACACACAGATCTTGTCCAAGAAGAGGAAAAAGGGGGAGGGATGTGAGCCAAGGAGAAGCCAAGGAGAGGGTTGTGTACTTTGATCATTTCAAAAGGTATTTGACTCAAGAAGTTCCTCTTCTCTCCTCTCACTGTTCTCTCTCCCATTGCCATTTACAGGTGTTGTAGACTATAAGAGAGAAAGTTCTCTGACAGTTTTTTAAGACAAATTCACATGCTGAAAAGGAATTCTATTCTTTGGGAATATTCTCATCATAGGGCCATCGAATGTCAGACCTAGAAGAGACTGCAGGGATCATCTGGTCTACACTTCCTGCCACCCATTTTCCAGAAGAAAATATTGCCTCCAGGAGAGATGTCCTAAGTCTTTGGGCAGAGCCATAATGAGGATTTGGAGCCCTGGAGAAAGGATAAGGGATGGATGGAAGGAGATGATCTGAAATATGGCCCTGATGGGGGATGAGGAGGTAGAGAGAAATGTATCCAGATATACAGGAGGGTTTCTATACTGCTAAAGATGGATCACTATTGGGAAGGCTGAAGAGATGGTCTATAGAGCAAAGAAACTTTTCATGGGACAATACCATAATTTCCTATAATTTTTGGCAAACTGGCTCAAGGCCTCAGTTGTCCCATCCTAGTTATGGTTCTGCCTTTGCAGCATTTTCTCCACTCAGTTATTATGCCTTAATTATGACACCAAGAATTTTTTTCAAACCCCTAACTTCTGGGTTGTTTGTTTTAAATTCCGGGAAGTGCTATTTGGAAGTGTCTAGCAAATTTTCTATGGACACGTGGGGACTATCAAACTACATTTCCCGTGGTCCAACGGGTTTCCGGTTTCCGGTTCTTTGGGCGTGGGGACGTCGACTTCCCCACGCATAGGACAGTTTAAATGGGAGGAGGGCCGAAAGAAAGGCCTCTTGATCTTCCTGAGGAGCTGACTGACACAGGGACAGGATGGGCTCCAGCGGTAATTATAAAAGATAGGCACGGTCATATATATTTTACCAACATGGCCATGGCTTTAATTAAAATACTAATTTCTATTATTATATCAATCTTTATCATTTTTAATTGTAACAGGGTATTGGCTCCTTGGTGGAAGAGTAGTAAGGGTGGGCAATGGGGGTCAAGTGACTTGCCCAGGGTCACACAGCTGGGAAGTGTCTGAGGCCAGATTTGAACCCAGGACCTCCCATCTCTAGGCCTGGCTCTCCATCCACTGAGCTGCCCAGCTGCCCCCTTACACCAAGAGTTTTACCAATGCCAAGAGCAATGCGGTATGAATCAATTAACTTTGTAAAAGGGGGTCACAAAGGGACTTTCAAATGCCAGACCGACTTACCTTCGTCCTTACTGCAGAAATCCCACGTCTTGTTTTCACTGTAGGCATCACTGGTCACGTTTAAGAGTGTGCAATTCTTCACGCATTTGTGCCTGAGATTCCCCTTAAAGAGCTGCAGGGCCACGAGGGCAAAAACACTCAGGCAGAAGACGGTCAGCACCATCACATCCGCCAGCTTCTTCACAGAATGGATCAGGGCACCCACGATGATCTTTAAACCTGGAGAGAGCAACAAGCAACCACTTAGAGGCCCCAAAGCAGACAAAGCGAAAAACCTCTCTCTTCCTTTCGACAACTGAAATTGCATGATGCGCCTCCAACGCTGTAACCGAGTTGGGATGGCGGAGACTGTGGTGGCTCAGGTGGCCGAAATGTAGTGGGCGATGCTGGCACCAGCTCGGTGTACAGTGCCAAAGGGAGCGAAGCACAAGGAGAACACAGGAAGATCCTGGACGGCGTGCTCACAGGGGATGGCTCAGGTCAGTCTTCTCCAGCCCCCTCGGGCAGCAACAACTGCCCACAGTGGCCTTGGGGCACTCTAGGCTCCTTGGTCTGGGGTCTCTCGCTCTCCTTTCGCTCCTTGCTGCTTGCTCCAGGACATTTTGTCACACTCGAGGCAAGCACCAACCCATGCTTTATGCTTTTGTCTGAACAATATTCACTCCATGTCGCCTCCCAGGCTCCTGGTTCGAGGCCAGATGGAGTGTTTGCTGAGAAGACAGAGGCAGGTAATCCCATTTCTTTCATTTTTACTGCAATCTCTCCCAATGTTCTCAATCAGTCAATCAGCAAACATTTGTTAGGGCCTTATTATGGGCCTCCTTCCTCACTGTCAAAATGAGAATTGATTTGCATAAGGCCCTCATATGTACAGCGTGTAGCGAGGAGCACCTTTCTGTGCCAAAAAGATGGGTATTTATTCTCTTTTCTTCACTTCAATGAGCTTAATCATCCTCTGCTAATGGGAGAAACAGTTTGGCACCATGCCTTGAGCTGGGAGCCAGGAACCCTGGCCACTTACCAATTGCCTGGCCCTGGGCAAATGACTCATCTGGAAAATGAAATGTCTGGACTAGCTCAGCATTTCTTAACCTGAGGTCTAGGAACTTTTTTTTATTAAAAATTTTTAATAACTATTTTAATAAAGTTGGTTCCCTTCATAATCTTCTATTTTGATGCATTTGAAAACATTCTGTCCACCAATTTTCAGTAGATTGTTAGAGGGGTGCATGACACCCAAAAAAGAAGAACCCCTGGACCAGGTGATCGGGAGGGTCCCCTGGAACTCATACCTTCTCTGGCCCTGTGGGAAGTAGGAGGTGATGGTGACCTGTGAGCCCAGAAGGAGATCCTAGAGAAGAGAGCGGGTGGTTTCAGATCAAGCCTTGGTCTCACATCTCTGCTTTGTCCCTGGAATATTGAGCCTGTCCTCACCGATGGGGGCTTTTCTGTGCCTCGACCCAGATTTCCTGAGTGTCTTGGATGCGATTGCCGAGAGGGCTGTAATTTATTGTCCGTTGGCCAGCTGTATCTCAGCAGAAAGGGAACATTGGCCCCTAGCCCCTGGCCAAGACCCTGTCGTTGTGGGAAGACCCACAGCCCCTCGGGAGCTCAAGGACCAAAGCAGTGGTTCCCAAACTTTTTTGGCCTAACGTCCCCTTTCCAGAAAAAATATTACTTAGCGCCCCCTGTCACATACTATCACCGCCCTCTTACAGTTATTCACCGCCCCCAAATGCACCTGTGGCCCCTGGATCACTGCAGCACCCACCAGGGGGCAGTGGTGCCCACTTTGGGAGTCACTGGACCAAATTCTCTTGATCTTATATGATCCATCTGTAGGACCCCAGTTGAGATACATAATCATCATAATAAAAAACCATGTGGGAGCAGGGTGAGATTCGCATCACTCCCTGAGCCACTGAGGCTGCTCTCATGGAGCTTTCAGAGGATGAGCTTACAAATCATTGCTTTTATCTGATTACAAAAAAGCAATTATTTTAACCACTTGTGCAGGGACCATTAAGCAGGAAAGAATGAAGGCAAGAGAGAAACTTGACCCAGGACCGTTTTTACATGAAATCCATCGAGGGCGAGAAGAACGAGAGTGATAATAGGAAGGACAAAGATTTCTGATGAGAAGAAAAGCCATGATAACAATAACAGCTGGAGTTAATACAGCGTTTTAAAGTTGGCAACGCGCCTCTCTTGCAGAATCCCACCTGAGCCTCCCAACAACCCTGAGAAAGAAATATTGCAGGGGAAGAAACTAAGGCTCCATCTTGCTCGTGGTTTCACAGCTAGGAAGTGTCCAAATTGGAACCCTTCCTCTAGGGTCAGGGCTTTGTCCACTGTGCCCTGATGCCTCCGAGAAAAGGAAGTTTCAACTCCAGGACCAAGAGAACAGTGCCCAGCCGGCAAGGAGTCAAAAGGAAGACGGTCCTGACCAGTCCTCCGTCTATGCTGACAATTATACATCTAGAAAGTTCTTTATTTTGAGCATTCTTTTTTAAATTTAAAGATATCTGATTTCCCCAATTATATGTAATATTAATAATTTTCAACATACATTTTCCACATTATAAGCTCCAAACCGTCTCTCTGTCGGAGATGGTAAGTAATTGGATCTGGGCCATATGGGTCTTGTCATAGCATTCTCTTCTTTTTAAATTTTGAGCTCCAAGTTCTCTCCTTCTCCCCACCCACTGAGAAGGCAGGTCATGGGATATCATGTATGCATGTGAAATCACGCAAAGCAGATTTCCGTATCCTGTGCTGACAGTTCTGATAAATTTGGGCAGGTTGACCTGGAACCAGGGAACATGCATGGGGAGGGTGAAGTCCCTGGAGGAGGGCAGCCCTCATTACGGCCCCTGACCCCTCTCCACAGGCTCCCAGACTGTTTAGTAGCAGGAGGTGATCAGGGTCCCAGGGAGAGGACTATCGCCACTGGATACCGGGATGCTTGCTCGACAAGTGATTCCATCGCCTCACCTGGGATCACGGAAACGGTTTTCAGAGCCCGGAACACTCGGAAAGTTCTTAGAGCTGAAACCCCACGGAGTTCTGTCACTTCAGCAATGTACCTGCCAGATGATAGCAATCAATCAGTCAGTCAACAAACATTGATTGGTAAGGCTTGGCCCCTTCTTTATTCTAAGGCCAACACCAGATGCCTTTCTATCTCTGTATACTATATCACTATTCAACCAACACGTCCCCCTTTCCCCACGCCTCCTCCTTGGCCCGTCCAGGGAGGCCTTTTTCAGTGGAAAAAAACCAAACATTACTCTAGTGACCACACTGGATTGACATGAGTTCAGGAGACAAGAAAGAAGGCCCAGAAACTTTAATCAAAGTGGAAAATGAAAGAATCAATCCATCAAAAACCATGAATTTAGTATGCACTCTGATCCAGGCTCTCTGCAAAAACCTGTGCTTATAATGACAAAATGGGAATAATCCTTATCTCCAAGGAGCTTACATTTCTCACCCAAAAGTTTTGACCCAAAACATGAGCTCACATGTGTTCACATATGCACACACACATACATATATGAGAATTACTTACGCCAGGGAAATCACACCAAAATCCAGCCAGTTCCATGGATCTCTAAGATAGGTGAATTCATTCAGACAAAATCCACGGGCCAATATTTTTAATAAGGATTCAAATGTGTAAATACCTGTAAAGACGTACCTATAGAGGCATAAAAAAGCAGAGGCATTAATCGTGAGAGAGGGAGGCCATCAATGCTTCTCTGATTGGTGGAAAGTAACTGATCTGTTCTTTTTTTCCCTCTTTCTTTTAAAATCTTTCATCTTTAGGGATGCATTGCTGGCAAAAGGAGAGAGGAAGGATATATTTGAAAGTGGATGATATCTCAAAGCAAAAGATATCAATAAAAATAAGATTTTTAGGAAGTAAATTGGAGGACAGAGCCAGGATGACAGAGTAGAGGAAGCACTCAGCAGAGTTCTCCCAATATTGTGCTCCAAACAACTTATCAAATCCTGGAGCCAACAAAAAGTCAGGGTGAGACATTCTTCCAGCCCAACCCAATGCAGGTCAGAAAGAGGGTTAGGTGATATAGGAGTGGAGCTCATGTGGATGTCGCACAGTGGTGAGTCTAGATGGTGGTGATCCAAGCCTCAGCAACTTCAGAAGCTCTCAAGCCAGAGATAGTAAGAGGACCTGGCACAAAGAGATTATAAGAGACCCCTGGGCTAGCACTAGACACAGGATTACCCAAAAGTTGAGACCAAAGAAAGAGTCTAGAAATCATATTTGAAGAAACTACAAAGGGAAATTGCCCCGATATTCTAGAACCAGAGAGTAAAATAAAAATCAAAAGCATTCACTGGTCATGCCTTGAACGAGATCTCAACATGAAAACTCCCAGGAGCTTGTGAGAATTTATTTTTCTTCTACTCTATTAAAACTGTTAGATGTTAGATCCTGAAATACAGAAATCCCGATTCCTGTATATTAGGAGAACTACTGTGTATTCCTTTATCTGTGGTCAGGGTCAGAGATTACATGTATTATTTTTGCATTCTCTTTGTCCTTAGGAATGTGGTCCTTTTACAGATTCTGGCTAACAGGAAAGCTTTACAATGGTTCTTTTCCTGCGTACATGACAAATCACCTATCTCTCAGTATGAGGAAGGACTGAGGGTTTGATGTACCACCTCTTAATTAGCAAGTTACCAATTAGAAATGTCTTGAGATTTTCAAGGGAGGCACTGAATAATGAGCTCCTAAAACTATTTATTAAGCTGCCTCATGAAGATTTGGGGTCAGGTCATTCTAGAAGGCCATAGACTTATATGGCATTTTTTCAGTTCTGTTAATGGCCTAACCAACAAATGGGTATATATTCAATTCACTGATATTTCTCCACAAAATCAATCTCTTAAGATACTTTTAATAGTCACAAGTATTATGACTAAATGCCAGATTTCTCATATCGAAAAGAAAATAAGGCGAGCATCCAGAAAGAGACAATTCAAATATTGCAAGCTACATTCATGATCACAGAAGATTTAGCAGCTACTGTTTAAGAGGCAGAGGTCTTGGAATAGGTTACTCCGGAGGACAAGAGAGCTAGAATTACAATCAAGAATAACCTACCTAGCAAAACTGAGTATAATCCTTGGAGGAAAAAATGGATATTTAGTGAAATAGAGGATATATTCCTGTTGAAAAGACCATAACTGAATAGAAAATTTGGCTTTCAAATACAAGACTCAAGAGAAGCCTGGAAAGGTAACCATGAAAGAGAAATCATAAGGGACTCAATAAGGTCAAATTATTTACATTCCTATTTGGGAAAATGATACATATACCTTCTAAGAACTTTGTTATTATTATTATAGCAGTTAGAAGGAATCTATACAGACAGAGAGCATGGGAGTGAGTCAATCATATCGGGAAAATGTAAAATAAATGGATGATTGAGAAAGAGGGGGACCCTGGGAGAAGGGGGGAAAGAGAGGAAGAATGAAGAAAATTATCTGACATAATAGAAGCACACAAGGGAAAGCTTTTACAGTAAAGGGGAAAATGGTGTGGAGGCAGTGGGTGACACTTGAACTTCACTTTTATCTAAATTGGTTTAAAGAAGGAAAATTTACATGCATACACTCAATTGGGTATAGAAATCTGTGTTACCCAAAAGGAGAGTAGGAGGAGAAAGGAATCAGAGAAAGAGGGGAGGATAAAAGGGAGGGTGAATAAAGGAAGGCAGTAGTCAGAAACTAAATAGACTTTAGAGGAGGGATAGGAAAAAAGAGAGCAAGAAATAAATAGAAGAAAATGGGATGGAAGGGAATAGATAGATAGATAGTAATCACAATTGTGAATGTGATGATCCTTCCCCCCACAAAATAAAAGCAAATAGCAGAATGAATGAGAAACTAGAATCCAACAATATATGTTGTTTGTAAGAAAATACAGAATTAAAATGAAGGGAATGAGCAGAATCTACTTTGCTTCAGTTGAAGTAAAAAAGGCAGGGGTACCAATCAGGATCTTGGACAAAGTAAAAATAAAAATAGACCTAATTAAAAGAAATAAGCAGGAAAACTACATTTTAATAGAAGGCACCACAGATAATGAAGCAGTATCAAAAGTAAACATAGATGTGCCAAATGGTGTTGCACCCAAATTCTTAAAAGTTAAATTAATTACAGGAAGAGATAGTAAAACTATACCAGTGGGGAACCTCAACTTTCCCCTTTCAGAACTAGATAAATTTAACCATATAGTAAGAAGGAAGTCAAGGAGATGAATAAAACAGAAAAGCTAAATATGATAGACCTCTGGGGAAAATTGAATGGGAATAGAAAAGAGTATATATTTTCCTCAGCTGTATATTGCACCTTCACAAAAATTGATCATGTATTAGAACATTAAAAAACCTCACATAAGATACAAAAAAGTAGAAATATTAAATGTCCCTTTTCAGATTATAATGCAATAAAAGTTATATGTAATAAAATCCCACAGAAACATAGATTTAAAATTAATTAGAATTATTATAATTAATTGGAAACTAAATCATGTAGTCCTAAACAATGAGTGAGTCAAAGAAGAAATCATAGAATCAATCAATAACTTCATTAAAGAAAATGCTTACACTAAAACAATTTTGTGGGATGTAGTCAAAAAAGTACTTAGAGAAAATTTATATCTCTAAATGTGTAAATCAATAAAAGAGAGAAAGAGCAGGTCAATGAATTGAGTTAGTCATGAAACAAAAAAATAAACTAGAGAAAGAACAAATTAAAGATCCCCAATTATCCACAGCATTGCATGCAGGGAGCTAAAATGGCAGAGTAAAAGACTCTTCAATTCCCTGGTCCTACACAGACATGAAAAGGAAAATAAATGCCTCAAAACAAAGGAAAGTTGGAGGAGCACATTTCACTGGGTAAGAGGAAAGAGCAGCCCAGGCAGTACAGTATCTGTGAGAACCAGCAGAACTCAAAGCAGCCCAACATGCTGCAATTCCACCAGAGGCAATGAAGCTGCAGAATAGGAACAAGTCTAGCCTGAGTCATTTCACACAGCTATAGAAGGCAGGAAAGCAAAAATTCTCACATGGAAGCAGATCTCTGGGACTACAGGGGAGCAGAGAGGGGAAACCAGATCTATGGTAACCTACTCACTCCCACATGGCAGAGAGAACCTGATGTGCTAGAGTCCAGAGCAGGGGACCTTCCCAGCCTAGGCCACTTGGCAGGGGCAGGGAAGCAGCAGAGTGGGGACCAGATTAGTTCATGGAACAACTGGGAAACTGTTAGCACAGGATGCTAAATACAGCTGGACAAAACAGCTGCAAACCTCCTCAGAGCAAGCCAGCAGGGCCACGTCCTTGACAGATGTATTGTGAGTAACAAGGACAGCCAGGCCTATCCCACCTACCAGAGAAGAGTATTCTGTAAGCTTGGAGAATTACACTCTCTATCCCAGGAACAGAGAAGAACCTCAACAGATAGATAAAGTAATGGAGAGGGGGGAACAACTAGAAAAATGAGCAATAAACAAACAAATAAAAAACTCTAACTTTAGAAAGTTGCTTTAGTGACAGGCAAGATCTAAACACAAACTCAGAAGAAGACAACAATACCAAAAAGAAAACATGTGAAGCCTCAAAAGAAAGAGTGAAAGGAAGTCAGGTCCCAAAGTTGACCAAAAAGAAAGCGAGGCACAAAAATACCTTGAAAACAACAACTCCCCAAGGAATAGAATGGACTAAATAGAAATGGAAGCAAAAAAAACAACACTGAAGAAAACAATCCTTTAAAGAGTATGACAGACCAAATGGAAAAGGAAATGCAAAAACTCAATGAAGAGAATAATTCCCTAAAAATTAGAATTGGACAAAGGGAAACAATAAGACACAATCCAAAAAATAAAAAAAGAAGAAAATCTAAAATAACTCATTGGGAAAATGACCAATCTGGAAAATAGTTCCAGGAGAGATAATATAAGAATCGTTAGAATATGTATAAATCATGATTTTTAAAAAGGGTCCAGACACCATATTACATGAAATCATCGGGAAAAACTGTCTTGATATCCTCAAACAAGAGGGGATAATAGAAATTGAGAGAATCATCTGACAGAGACCCCCAAATAAAATATCCCAGGACTAATATAGCCAAATTCCAGAACTTCCAGGCCAAGGAAAAAGTACTACAATCTGCCAGAAGGAAACAATTCAGATACCAAGGAGCCATAGATAGGACTACACAGGCCCTGGAAGATTTTACATTAAAGGATCAGAAAGCATGGAATATAGTATTCCAAAAGGCAAAGGATTTAGGACTACAACCTAGAATTACATACCCAACAAAACTGAGCATAATCCTCCAGGGGAAAAATAGATGTTTAACAAAATATAGGAATTGCAGACTTTCCTGACCAAAAAACTGGAGTTGAAAAGAAAGTTTGGTGGAGAAGGGGAAGGAGAAGGAGAAGAAGAAGGAGAAGATGAGGAGGAAGAGGAGAAAGGGGAGGAGGAGGAGGAGATTGAGTCAGTGAAGCAGTAGAGAGAAATAATAGCTCATGGATGAGAATATCTTCCTTCTTGGTTTTAAAAATATTGTTATTTATTTCATTAAATATTTCCCAATTACATTGTTAAAAAAATTAATACTTTTGAAGTTTTGAGTGCTGGATTCTTTCTTTCCCTTCTGCCTCTCCCTCACTCCATGAAAAAGCATAGCTTCATGGTTTAATTGATTATTCTCAGGTTTCATGGCATAGTGAATAGAGCCAGCTTTAGAGTTAAGGAGATCTAGATTCAAGACCTATCTATGATACAAACTGGCTGTGTGATTCTGGGCAAGGAACTTATCATTGTCAGTTCTGTACAATCATAAGTTGGAGAGAAGGTGCCAGCCTGCATTGGCAGGGGGAGTTTCCTCATCTGAAAGTTCTCTGTACTAATGTAATCACTGATCCTTTTCCTCCCTTCTTTCTCATTTAATAATTGCTAAACTCAGTTATTTCTAAGCTGCTAGAGAGTGTGCATGTGTTAAAATTTTTGTATTCTCTGCCAAGGGTCTTATTACTCCATCTTAATTATAGCTCTGATTTCTTCCCACAAGGACCATAATGAGTACATAGGTAGAGAATATTACCAACTGATGAGTCTAGTGAGCAAGCCAACTAGGAAGAGAGTGAAGTGAGAGCAGGACAGAGATAGAAAGGAGCTTTCCTGCCAGAGGAGAAATCAGTTAAGAATTTCGTTAGGAATAAGAAGAGAAAATCCATCTTTGGGCCTCACTAACTAGGTCGAGCTAGCCTTTGGGAGCTACAATTTCATGCCTGCTTGTAGATGTTCCACATGAGCCCCCAAACCCTTGGTATGTGCCAAGGAGGCTTCTCCACCTTTCTCCTGAGCCCTGACTACATCACCAGCATAGTAGTTGCCTTTGGGCCTGTGGCTCTTTAAATTTATAAAAACTCTAATTAGAGAGATTTAGTGAGTTCAAGTCTTACCTCTGCCAATATGCTGGCTGATGACCCTGAACATGTGTGTATCTTTGTATTGATAGAGAATCCCCTTACTAAGAGTTCCCTACACAGAAGAATTCACAGATCTAGACCCTCACCTGCCATCCAAAGATAATCCTTACTCTCCATAGAAAACAAAGGCTAAGAAATGATATTTATGTAACATCACAAAGCTAATGAGTATTATAGGCAGAACTTGAACTCAGGTCGTTGGGAATCTTCATTTATATTATTGGCAAGAAACCTGCAAAGCCAAAGAACATCAGGCAGAGAAGTTGGTGGTGGGGTGAGGAGTTGGGGGTGGGTGTGCAAAGAAGAAGAAAACAGAGGTTGCCACTGCTGTCAAATGAAGGGAAATGACTTACTCGACTTCATATGGCGTTTCACTCTGGGTCATGAATACACAGTTGACCAGGATAGTCACCATGATGAGGAGACTGAACAGGGTGAGGAGGGTTTGTTAAGGAGAAAGTGTGATCTCGGTGGGG
Organism: Gracilinanus agilis; assembly: GCF_016433145.1. Lineage (NCBI taxonomy): Eukaryota > Metazoa > Chordata > Mammalia > Didelphimorphia > Didelphidae > Gracilinanus > Gracilinanus agilis. The sequence goes on along the minus strand of NC_058130.1, from coordinate 14,510,377 downwards.
TTAGGAACCCCGCTTCCTGGAGGCTCTTCTCTGAACATACTATGAGTTCCAGCAGGTCAGAAAGCCCTCCCTCAGACATGGAATTCCCATCACTGGACGTTTGTTTGGCCAGAAAGGCAGCCTTTCTCAACATGCCCGCCCTCCAAGGAGCCTGGACTAGATTTCAGAGTGCTGGTCACTCTCTGCCTTCAGGGAATTTGCTGTGGGGAAACAGGCACTCAAAGGAAAGGACAAGGGGGAAGAGTTCCTTAAGGCCATTTTACTGACGTGAAGAAGTATGTACTTTGCCTGTATTTAAAAGAGAAGAATGATCATCACAATGATCACCAACACACATATAAACACTTTCACGTTTCCCAATGTTTTCAGACATGTTCTCACTTGACACATCACTAGTCACATTATTATCCCCATTTTAGAGATGGAGACACTGAGGTTCAGAGCAGTGGAATGACCTGGATCAGTAAATACCAAGCAAATATGCTCAAGCTAAGAAATTAGGGAACAGTTAGATTTTGAATGAATTCATCCCTTGGAGCAGCAAGCGTCCATTCACCTTTCACATCTGATCCTGTCACCCCTCTACCTTAACGTGGAGTTTTTGTCAGAACACTGACCTGAAGCCATTGTGGGGAAGGCCAGAGAAGGGGATGGAGGGAAGAACTCACCCCTCCCCCGTGCCATTTGGGAGCTTCCTACTGAGATCATTATTCTTGCAAACTGCTTGAGTGTCTATCATTAAAGACAGAAACACATTTTGGAAGGTTGAGAGGCAGAGTGGTGGATGGAGCATGGGAAGACTTGAATTTGAATTCAACCTCAGACATCTTGTGTGCCCCAAGACAAGTCACTTATCGGCTGTCTGCCTCAGTTTCCCCATTTGTAAAATAGGGATAATAATAGGACCTATCTCCAAGGGTGGTTGTAAGGATCAAATGAGTTAATATTTGTAAAGCACATAGCACCATGCTGAGCACATAGTGGATGCTTTATAAATGATTGTTATAGTTAAATGGACTATTGCTTCCATCTTGGGGTCTTTTTGAGACTGGACCCGTGATTTCATTAGAGTGGGGAATTCCTGGCATCGCAACTCTCTCCTGCAGATCAAAACCAGCTCTCTCCTTCTAAATCATCCCTCTTGGAAATAGTCCATCGTGGGCTTGTTTGTTTTTGAGGCATGCTCAATGTTCTGTCTCAAGAGGATGCACTGCCTCACATGGCACAGAGACCCAGACACACTTGACTTCTTTTAGAGGAAAAAACTAGCCAGCAGAAAGGATATGAATGGACTGATACTTTGATGGCCACCCTTCTGATGGGATGGAAAGGACTGAGGAGCCCCAAAGCCTGGGTCGCGCTGAATCGGAAGATCGTTCGCCCTTTGTTCAGGACAATAAACGTCTGTAAAACAAAATACAAAACCAAACCTAAGTGGCCAAGCAGACCTGTGAACTGAGACAACTTATTTACGGATTCACACATCCCTGTGCTAAAGGCAAAAGGGTTGGATGGTCAGATCCTCTTCCTCAGGGAAGTCAGAGTCCTTCCATCGGATGGCCCTGGCTGAGAGGGTGCCACATGCCCACTAGAACCCCAAAGGCCCCTGGGACGGGCTAGAAGCATTATCCATTTAAACCGGATACCCTGTTGTTCACATATTGGGGTTTTTTTGGAACTGGACCCAGGATTTTGTTAGTGTGGAGAATTCCTGAACCCCAAAATCAAGGGTTTAAATGAGCTCAAGTGATGCTCAGCTACAGTGGCATCCAAGACAAAGGACAGTCAGAACCTCCATTTGAGTCCTGCCTCTAACACTTAATAGCTGTGAGACCCTAGATCAGTGGTTCCCAAACTTTTTTGGCCAACTGCCCCCTTTCCAGAAAAAATATTACTTAGCCCCCTGGAAATGAATTTTTAAAAAATTTTAATAGCAATTAATAGGAAAGATAAATGCACCTGCGGCCATCACCACCTCCTGGATCGCTGCAGCACCCACCAGGGGGCGGTAGTGTCCACTTTGGGAATCACAAATAACTATTCAGTGCTTCTAGGCAACCTTCTAAGACCAGGGGCCAATCTGCTTTGATGGATGGACTCCCACCTGGATGGAATCATAGGTTTAGACCAGACCAAAGTGGGCGCCACCACCCCCTGGTGGGTGCTGCAGTGATCCAAGGGTGTGGTGATGGTCACACTTTTTGTATTACATTCTATTCTGAGTTCAATAAATAGTTTCATAATTTCCAGGGGCACTAAGTAATATTTTTTTCTGGAAAGGGGGCGGTAGGCCAAAAAAGTTTGGGAGCCACTGGTTTAGACAATGATAAAATCATGGGTCTAGAAAATGGGGATATTGCTGAAGAAAGATCTAGCATGGGTTGGGATTGAGGCTCGACGGCCCCAGGCCTGGCTTTGGTACCGTCCTCAAATTAGTTATGAAAATAAGAATTTGTAAGCACAGAGTAGCAGCAGGTGTTACTGTGTGAGTCAGCCTCCCCAAAGCCATCCATGCCATGATACCTTCTCCTTTCTGGATGTCTCTAGGCCTTGCCTGCTTTCCCTACCCAGGTTTCGCTCTCACCTCCTCCAGCTGGCGATAAACACTCAGCATCTGTCACCAGCATAGAAAGAAATGCTCTGTCTGAGTCCCTAAGGGGACCCTCATAGGCAGTGCTCCAGGAGATGGGACCCCACTGTAAGTGACTGACTTTGTTCTGCTTGGAGCCATCCTGATAAATGAGAACCAACAGGGCTACCGCACACAATTTGGGGTCATACCCCTTAGAGAGGGCATACTTAATAATTATGCTTATCAAGGCACAGCCTCTGCGTTCCTTCCTTCCACCCCATCCACAAACTGAGCACCCCATGAAGGTAGAAGGTTAAAGCCATGGAGGGAGTGACAGGGTGAATTATATGACCCAGAAGGGTACCAACCCTGACTATCTTCAGGGTCGGAGTCTAATCTCCTTTGTGACCTGGACCTTTGATTACTGGGGGCCAAACTCTGGAGGTTCCAGGGATGGCTTGGGGGACTGTTGAGAGCCATTGGATGTAGAGAGCCATTGGAGAAACAGGGTCAAATTTAGGGCCTGTTATCCAGATTCCCTACGTGACCAATCTAGGCTGAGGCAGTCTTTGTGTTTGGTCCTGGTCACCTGCGCCCTGAAAAGCTCTGGTACCAGCAGGTAGGTTAATTCAAAAACAACTTGACCCCTCCAGGAGGCTATTAGGAGTCATTTAGAGAAACAGAGTCTGTAATAGATATTTTATCTGGATCCCATTACAAAATCATCGGCAAGTAAAACTGTGTGTATGTTTTTTTCTGCTCTGCATGTCAGATGCAGATAGAATGGGCCATCTAAGGTAAAAATCTGAGGCTCCTCTTTTGACTCATTTTTAGATCCCCACCTTTTCTCAATATTCTTATTGGAAAGCTTTGAGTCCTTAATCAGACCAGCAGCTACTGAGTTAACAATTCCTCTCCTTGATAATTAAGAAGCCTGAACCCTAAAAAATATATTACTTAGATAAACACTGGAGCCAGACAATTTGGTCCAGACTATCTGACCAGGTGCAGATCTGTAAATCAAGGCAGAACGCAATTAGTAAACATCTCCATGGAATATATTTCTGCTCCCAGAATTAACCCCTACTAATTGGTGGTTGGAATTTGGCCCTTGTCTTTGTAACTATATCTTTTACTTTTTAGACTTTAATGGATTGTGTATGATTTGTAACCCCTTCACAGCTGTGACTCTTTCTTTGTGTTCTTTGTTTGAAATCAGTATATAATAAACTCCAAAGCCCACAGAGGTTGGATCAGCATGGGCTAACCACTAGTTTGGCTGTTCTCAGTTTCTTTTTCCTGTCTTAACAATCTGACGCCGTAAAACGTCACTCAGAACCCCTACCATATAGAGCTGGCTCTCTATAGGGGACTGCGGCCCAAAGCTTGAACCTGGCTACTTCCTGTTTCATTCCTGGGTTTAGTTAGCAAAATGAACCGCTAGAATTCCCCATAAATAAAATAAATTGGAAAAGGCAACCCTCAATTGGCTTTGTGTGGCTTTTGGAGACTGGGTTGAATGGTAACTCTACCACAAAAGTTTTGGGTCACAGGAAAGGGAGTCCAAAATCCTTGTCATAGGGACCAAAGGCTGAGTCAGGTTGGGCAGCATCAGTACAAATACAAAGCCACCACCTGAGTCTACCTCTGGGTTCTGGGCTCAGTCTTACCCTGTGGTTCCTATAAAAAGGGTCCAGGTCCTCCAGTGGCTCACCCACCAGCTCAGGGGGAAGCTCTCCATAGAACTTGGGCAGCTGGTTGCAGGCCTTTAGGTCCAGCTGAGGTCGAAGCTTCTCATCTTTGGTCCCCGGCTCTTTCCCCTCCTCCTCCTCCTCCTCCTCCACCTTCGGCTTCTTCTTCTTCTCCTTCAGATACTTCTCCTCTGCAATCTGCCTTTCAATGGCGGCCAGAGATTCAGGAGTGAATGGGCGGAAGTTATTTGTCTCCAAGGCGCCAAAGGGGTTTTCCATCTTTTCATTCTTCTTCAGAGTTCCTAACTCTTAGTGGCAGAAATAACTGAAAAGAAGAAGAGCAGTGACTTCCATGTCCGAGGGAGCGGAACACAAGAGAACATCAGTTTAGTACGCTTTGGCTGACCCCTGGGCGCCCAAACAGAACTCATTCTCCACCGCTTATCTCCAGGCCTCCCTGTTTCAAGGACACCATCATCCTTCCAGGCACACATGTTTGAAGCCTTAGACTTTCCCTCGACTCTTCACCCCACTTATGTCTGATCCATCAGTCAATCAATAAATATTACTAAATTCTTATTATGTGCCGAGCCTCGGGCTGAGCATTAGGGGTAGAAAGACTGCAAAAATATGGACCCTGCCCTCAAAATATTTTTAACTGTTAAAATTAAATGATTACCTTTCTTTAATTAAAATCCAATTATTAAAATTATCTAATGAAAACCATTTGCCACATTCTGCTCATTTTTTTCTCCATGATGTCTCCCACTCAGCCCTTTCTCTCCACCCACACAACCACAACCTGCATTCAGGTCCTTATCACCTCCTGCCTAGACTAAGGCAACAGTCTCCTAAGTGGTCCCTTGCTTGCAGCCTCTTCCCACTCCAATCCATCCTCCCTCTGCTCAGTTGCCAAGACAATTTTCTTAAAGCAGTAAGTGCTATCAAAGCATTTCGGGAGCTCCTTAATTTGTCTGGGATAAAATGCAAAATCCTTTGTTCCCAATGCAAACCCTTTCCCAGTCTGGCTCCAGCCTCTTCCCCAAGGCTTTCCCAAACTCTGGGCTGGACTCTCTCGCCCTCACCTCTCCCTCTTGGGATCCCTGACTCTCTTCAAGGGCTACTCTCTCCCCCTCCATATACTTTTCCTGCTTCCATATCTATGCATTCTAACCTTAAGTGGCACAGGGGATAGAGCATGGATGCAGAGTCAAGAAGAACTGAAATCAAGTCCAGCCTCGGACCCTGTGTATGACCTTGATCACTGCGCTGCCTCAGTTTCCTCATCTATAAAACCAGGGTGATAAAAGCTCCTACCATTGTGAAGATCAGATAAAATATTCATAAAGTACCTTAAAGTGCTAGCTGTTGATATTATTATCGTTTCCCTACAATGCCACCCTACAGATTTTTATTTCTTTTGTATGTATTTTGTTTGCTAATCACATATACTTGTTGTCCCCCCCAACCCCAGCCCCCCAAGACTAAAATGTGAGCTCCTCGAGGGCAGGGGCTATTCTGGCTTTAGAATTTCACGCACTGCTTAGTACACAGTAAACACTTACTAGGTGCTCACTCATTGATGGCCCTACTGGCACCATGCTTGGCCCACAGAAATAGTGGTCTAACTGAATCGAGTCCAATAGAATTGAACTGAATTGAATGGAGTAGAGCAGTTGAGGTGAAGGGCTGCAGGCTTGGCATCCCTCTTCAGTCAGGGATGGCCCTAAGACGTCAAATGTAATTTATGTTTAATTGGTTTTCTGCACTAAAATCCTTGTGAAACTCTCTCCTGCCCAGGTTAAACGGGATCATCGGGTCTGTCTCTAGGCAACTTCCTTCAGGCCACCAAGCTGAGATTTTCTCTATTTCAGCACAGGGTCCACCCTGCCTGTCAGAGAGCAACCCAGGTATGACTTAGTATAGCGAATTTAGAATCGCTGTGGCTGAGACGCTTAGTCCTTGACTCTGATGGAGCCCCGAGTCTCCATCACACATGGCGGGGCTGGTCCTTGGACAGAAGGCACGTGGATCACACTGTCTAGCCTGGGAGCACACATAGGAACTTGCCCTCCCTTGGCATGGCCACCGGGAGCTGAGGATTGACCAGCTGTCCACACCACAGCAAGGCCTCGAGCAGGGAGGGGCTCCGTGACCCCCACGATTCCATGCCTTGCAACAACAGCAGCTGATGGGTCCCTGGGGGAGGCTCTGGCCGTCACAGAGAAGCTCGGCAGGCCAGAAGACTACACGATCGACTTGTTGAATATTTAAACTATAGCCATTATCGGTCAGCCGACAAGTCTTTCTAAAGTGTTTGCCAGTCTCTGGCTGTCGCTGCTAGCAGGGAGCCCCTCTGACACATGTCCGGAGTAATAATTATCCTAGACCCTCCAGGGCCACAAGGGCTTCAGAGACCATGGAGCCCAGAGATCCTTAACCTTTCTTTTTCTTTTAAACCCTTAACTTCTGTGTATTGGCTCCTAGGTGGAAGAGTGGTCAGGGTGGGCCATGGGGGTCAAGTGACTTGCCCAGGGTCACACAGCTGGGAAGTGTCTGACGCCGGATTTGAACCCAGGACATCCTGTCTCTAGGCCTGGCTCTCAATCCACTGAGCTACCCAGCTGCCCCCTTAACCTTTCTTTCCTTCATAGGCCCCTTGGGCAGCTCTGGGGAAGGCTCTGTATGGATCCCCTTTCAAAATTGTGGCTTTAAGTCACTGAAGAAAGTGCTAGATTTCTGTTCTAGATTAGTGTGTGTGTGTGTGTGTGAGAGAGAGAGAGAGAGACAGAGACAGACAGAGAGAGAGAGAGAGAGAGAGAGAATGTTCTTTTCCCATTCAAGTTCACAGGCCCTGGGTGTGGAGCCAGGAAAACAGGTCCAAATTTTGCTTTGGGCACTTACTAGCTGTGTGACTCTGGGTAAGTCACTAAGCAAGTTATCTTGCTTTGCCTCAGTTTCCCTGCATATGAAATAAGGGGGTAAGATGTGATAGCCTTCAGCAAATATTTTCCAGCTCTAAACCTACAATCAGCTTCTCCAAAGGTCTGTTAACCCTAAAGTGGTACATTTGTAAAGGCTCCTCCTCTTTGCTCTGCTGAAGATAAAACAGTGATAATTCCCACCCAAGTTCACAGACCCCCTGATACCTCCTCATGTCCCCAGATAAAGACTTCTTGTTTGAGCCCAATTCGTATCTGAAAATAGCTCCATTTATAGTGTAACTGACAAGGAACCATCCACCCGTCCTTCGCCCGAAGGCGTCCAGTGAGGAGAAGGGGATGCCTCCTGCTCCACTTTGAAATCACCAGAATGACTCAAACACCATAGATCAGTGCTTGATTTATTGTTTCTTGATTGTCCAATGATGGGCAAACTTTTTAAAAAGGGGCCAAAGGAAAGGAAATGCTCCTCTGTCAGTCTGTTTCCGAGGCAATTCTTTCTAAGTTTCATTCTATTGTATCCTACTCATTGTATTTGTCAGATTAGGAATACTGTTGTGGGGCTGGATAGAACATTTCAGGGGGCCACATCTGGCCTGCGGGCTGTAGTTTGCCCATCACTGGTCTAAACTTAAGGAAGTGATGAAGAAAATGTAGATAGTGCTGATCAAATGTTAAAGTGTGTGCTGTGCACATTTTTTAGAGATCTTGTTGAATATTTCCCAACCCACCATTGATGTCAATCCTTCCCCCTCCTACCTTTACCCTCATTAAAGTATAAGTTTCCTGAGGGCAGAGCTTTGGGAGGCAATCTGATGGAGTAGAAATGATACTAGAATTGGAATCAGAAGACTAAGAGAACTTGCTTTTCTACCTCCTAGCTGAAGGACCTTGGACAGCTCACTTTGTTTCTCAATCTCAATTTGCTCTCATTAAAATGATGGGCCTGGACTCATGACCTATCTGGTCCCTTCCAACTCTACAATTTGCTAATCCCATAAACTAAACTGTATTATCTACTCCATTTCTTGGCATAATAGTTTACAAACAGCCAGAACTTAATATTTGTCGAATTGAAATTAATTGGCTTTATCAATCGTTAATGGTTTTAAAACTTCAGTTTTCTTTGACTAGAAAACAATAAATACATTTTGCTAAACTCAGCATTCTGGTAATAACACCTTCACAAGGCCAGGTTCTGTTCAGGCTACTAAGATGGGAACATTACAGGTATTCGGTTGCTTGATCCCAATCTACAGCAGAAACGGCTCTCGAATTAGAATTGAGAGATGAGCTCTCTCCTGGCTCTACTATTTCCTTGCTGTGTAGCCTTGGGCCAACCACTGAACCTTTTTCTGCCTCAGCAGTGCATCCACTACCTCCAGCCTCTGAGGCTGCAAAGGATAAGTGTACTATGTAGGAGTGCGAGGTGTTAACAATGCCACTCTGTATGTCATTTGTTATCAAGAAAGTGGAGTTTCCTAGAAATATCTACTGATTTTGGATGGATTCTTAGTGAAGAAAATCTCCACTATCAGTCTGAAGTAGATGGGGTCCAGTCAGAAGTATGCTGGACTTGGAATCGAGCACAGCTGGGTTCAGGTCTCGTCGCTCACTAGGCATTTGATTTTTTGATAAATCATTGAAGCTCTCTGAGCCTGGCTCTTCTTAGAAAACACAGGAGAATAATACCAAAGGTGATTTTTGATGATTGCTAGGTTTGACCATATAGAGAGACAGCATGGTGGAGTGGATTTGTTTGCTAGACAAGGACACTTGCTTAGCAGAACTTCAGACTTCTTATGTCACCAAGAACATTGAACCCTTGAGAGGAGCTGACTTGCTGATAGCACTCTGTATACTGTAAAGGACTTTAAAAATATAAATCATTCCGAGGAGATCTAGACACATCTGGGTTCAATGATAGGGGAGTCAGGGAGATTGAGAACTCACTCAAAGATTGGTCTGAAAGCCTAGAGATGAAGAGACCAATGTAAAAGCAGAAGGATGATGCTGGTGCATCTGCCCTTGGCCTTGTGCTGGTTGACATTTTCATCAGTGACTTGGATGAAGTCATGGTATATGTGTTTATCTAATTTGCTGATTACAGGAAAGCATGATGGATAGTTAATGGATAGTTGGCTGAAACAACTGAGTCCTACAGGGATTTCAACAGGCCAGAACAGACTACAGATTGAATCTAGGAATATGAAATAGAGTAAGGAAACAGAGGAAGTTTCCCATTTAGATTCAAAATGACAACTGTAAAAGTACAAGATGTTTAGACATTTTATGTCCAATTAAGGCAATGAGGTGGCACAATGGATAGAGTATTGGACCTAGAGTTGTGTTATAAGGAAAAGTTAAGTTAAAGAGGAAAGTGTGTAAGTTTGCAGAGGGCGGAGGCATGGGTAGCAGAGTAAAAGATTCTGGAATTCTGCAGGGAAGAGCTAAGCTGCTACTAAAAGACAGTTGGGGCTTGAGCTGTGTCCTTTCTCTGGTTTTGACCTGAAGGGACTGACTATTTCCCTGTGGCTATTTTCTACCTTGTCTTTCCCATCTACCTGTTTCCCTGCTGACTGGTTGATATCTGCTGAGTTCCTGATGATCCTGAACCATCTAGCATCTGATTGAGAGACCGGGCCTAGGTCCTTTTGGATCTTGGACCTTATTTGGGCCCTATCAGGCTTACACAGACCCTTTCCTTAAAATCAGCAAAGGGGTGTTTAGTGTTAGGCTTAGCCAAGAACAGGAATTGGGATTTTAGATAGTGAGGAGAGGAGTAAAGTAGGGAAATCACTCTGAAGGAATCTCTGTGAAGAGATATTTAGATCTGGGGTTTTTTAGATAGTTGGCATTAGATTAAAATTATCCAAGCTTCCCTTTTTATCTTCCCTTGTTAATAAATCCAACTCCCATTCCTGATTTATACTGGTCTGAATTTATTAATTCAGGACAGGCTTGACCTGGACTGAATTGGTTATCCCACAGTTAACACTGGCCCGTTTTAATACATTCCCAAAACCCTCTCCCTTTTTACAGTTAGGAAGACTTGGGTTCAAATCTAGCATCAGACACATTAACTAGCTGATCCTATGCAAGTCACTTAATCTCTGTCTGCCTCGGTTTCCTCATCTGTGAAATGGAGATGATAATAATAGCCCTTATTTCTTATGAAGATCAAATGAGAACATTTTGCAAACTTCAAAATGTGACATAAATGCTAGCTGTTATTATATTAGATGTCAATTCACATGAAAACAAAACCAAAAATCTCTGGTGGTATTTGTGGGTGAAAAGCTCTATACTATACAATCTAAGGTACTGTCATCTCAGGCTGCATCAAGAAGTCTAGGTAGAATATGCAGGATTTTGAAGGAGATAACTGCACTTTTCCTTTTGTTCCCTCTGCCAATACTGCCCAAATGATCAAATAGGAAAGCATCTGGATGATCTTGCTCAATTCTGGGTGACATATCTCAGGAAGAAGGTTAACAAGGTGACAATTATCTGGATATTGATAACCAGGATTGAGAGAGAATCAGAGAATGTGGCCCCTTGGGGGGATTTAGGGAACTTGAGATATTGTGCCTTGAAAAGGGGCAGATATGATATCTCTCTTCAGATTATTGAAGGGAGCTGTGAAAAGGCTTAATTTTGTTCAGCCTTAGCCCAGAAAACAGAACTATGATCAATGGGAACAAACTGGGGGAGGGAAAGCAGATTCCCACTTGAGATAGAGAAAAGCTTCCTAATGATTAAGAACTCCACAAAAGTGTAATGACTATCTTGGAGGTAGTGAGATCCCCATCACTGGAGAGCTTCAAGTGAAAGATGAATGACCACATTTGCCTGGAGTATGGTGAAGCAAATTCTGCTGAGCTTCAGATGGGACCAGTTTATCTCTGGACTTTCTCCTGCCTGTGGTGATAGGTTAGCTTTTTATTTCTTTTACTAAGCACCAGATTTCAATTTCTCAAGATAAATAATGCTTTTAGAAGATTTACCTGACAATTATTTTTAATGTTCTTACAACACTCTGGGCAGAAGCAGGTAGAATAAAGATATAGCTCTTGACTCCATGGAGATTGCAATCCTGTAGTGAGAGAAGGCACACTTATAGAACACTGGAATAAGATGCAAAACTTGAATTTGAGAGAATGGAAAGCATAGGTCAGGCATGGAGTGGATAATAAAGCAATCTTTCTAAAGTTCAGGTCTAGGAGGTGGAGTCAAGATGGTAACTTAGACACAGCAAAAGTCCAGACCTCTAAAACCCTTCCACACCAATAAAAAACAAAGTGGTTTGAGGAGACAGAAAACCAAACCTAACAACAGGAGAGAGCCGGGGGATCCTCCTGCTGGATTCAACCTAAAAGGTATGCTCCCCAAAAAAAGCCTGAAATCTTGAACTCTCAGGTTCAAGAAAAAGGAAGGTCCCAGCACTTCTCCCCACCTACAATGCTGAGTCTTTAGCAGTGGTTAGAATCCCTGGGCAGGCAAGGGTGCTAGTCTAGAGGGAGTGCCTTGCTGGCATAGCTTTGCCAGGCTCAGGGTGGTGAACACAGTCAGCAGGGAGGCAGCTGGAGGAGAAGTGCAGAGAGGGCAATCTAGTCACAGCCAAAACACTTCATCTTGCCCCCCCCCCCTTTTCTCCAGGTTTTGCACTGCAGATCAGCTCTGCCCTGGCTTAATTTTATCAATAGGGCAGATAAGAAGCCTTCAGGGCAGGGAAGCTCAATCTTCAACATTCCTCCCCCATAGACTGTACTGAGAGTAGCTGTAAGAATCCAGCAGACTGATCCCAGGGCAAAGGCTGTAACCACTACAGAATACCTTGCCCACTGGGCACAGCTCCCTTCACATACACCTGCAGCTTCTGCTGCCAGCTGGGGAAGATATGACCTCAGGACTCATCAATACCATTAGCCTATCCTAGTCAATCAACAGAGCAGTGAAGAGGCCCCTTCAGGACAGAATAGCCCAAACCCACAGTTCTAGCAAATAATCAGAGGAGCAAAATTACAGCCAATGATAGGGAGCAAAGAAGGAAAAAAATATGAGTAAACAACAGAAAAAGAAAAAAAGAAATTACAGTCAACAGCTTCTGTCCAGGTAATGAACAAAGAGCAAATGGAACAGAGGAGGACCAAGGAGGACCAAGATAAAACATAGAAACTCCAGTGAATTGGACACAGGCTTTGTAAGAACTCAAAATACAATAAAAATAATTAAGAGAGGCTGAAGACAATTGGGAAAAGAACTTAAAAGCAAAATAAGTCATCTGGAAACAGAAAATAGTGTCTTGAAAGCCAAAATTGACCATCTTGAGAACAAGGCAAAGAAGATGAAAGATGACCTACAAAGAAAATCAGACCAGAAGGAGAAGTTTGACCAAAAATCCAGGGATGAAATTCAGTCTTTAAAAATGAGAATTCAACAACTAGAAGCAAATGACTTCACAAGGCAGCAAGAATCTATAAAACAAAATCCCTACATAATCCCTGACTGTCCTCCATGTCTGAAATGTTTGCTCTCCATGTCTCCACCTCCTGGCTTTCTTCACATCCCAACAAAATACCACCTTCTACATGAAGCCATTTCTGATGCCCTTTCATGATGTGTCCTTGGATCCTGTCTCTAGCTGGTTTCTACAGAGTCGTTTGCATGTTGTCTCCTCATTAGACTGGGAGGTCCTTGAGGGCAGGGCTGCCTTTTGTCCAATCCCCTATAGTAAACCTTATTAAGTGCTCATTTACTGACTACATCCCTCTATAAGCCAGTTGAGTCAGTGTGACATAACGGATAGAGAACCAGGGTTCAGGTTCTGCCTCTCACCCACCCTGGCCATGTTGCATTAAGCTCCCAGTGCCCCAGGCAATGGTGCCACCTTGAATTAGTGGAGGAAGTTCCCTGTGCCAGTGAAATCACAGGAGTCCAAAGCAAAACAGCTTTGAGGGTTAGGTTGTTGGGGATACAAAAACAGAACAGTCCCTCACTGCTCAGAGAGCTTCTATTCTTACTGGGGGTTGGAGGTAGGGAAGGGTATGAGACTCCAACAGAGAAGTAGGGAGCAGAAGGAGAGATATGGCTGGACAACAAATTGGCAAATTAGGCCTGATGCCTGAAATCAAGCTGCAAGCACCTAGCGCTGTCCCCAAACCCCAGGGACTGCCTGGGGAGTAGTGGGCCCCCTCCTGAGAAGCTTTCAGGCAAAGGTCAGGTGGCCATTTCTGAGGGATGTTGCAGGGGAGAAACATATCCTGTTAGAGATTCAGTTAGGTAGTCCCTGAGGTCCTTTTTGTTCTGAGGTGCTGAGTTCTTTAGGGCCAAAGGAGAGGTCAAGACAAAAGGCTCTAGACTACAGTGGTTCCCAAACTGTTTTGGCCTGCCACCCCCTTTCCAGAAAAAAAAATATTACTTAGCCCCCTGGAAATTAATTTATTTAAAATTTTAATAGCAATTAATAGGAAAGATAAATGCACCTGTGGCCATCACTGCTCCCCTGGATCACTGCAGCACCCACCAGGGGGCGGTGGAGCCCACTTTGGGAATCACTGCTCTAGAGGCCTTTTAAGGAGTAGGGAAGGCTTCCTGGAGGTGGTGACAGTTGATTTGAACTTTAAAGGAAGATAAAGATTCTGAGAGTCATGGATGAGGCTTGAGGGCTTTCCAGGTACAATACAAAGGACGGCCTGTTCAGAGGTCTAGCTTTGCTAGCATGTAGCATATATGACAGGAGCGATGAGAAATAGTCAGAAAGGGGATTTGGAGCTAAACTGGGAATGACCAGGGGGCTACCCTTAAATGCAGCCACCTTGGTTGGTGGACAGAGGCTCAGACCCTGAGTCACAAGGAACAAGGTTCTAGTCCTGCCTCTGACTTATCCTGACTTTATGACCCTGGATGAGTCCTTTCACTTCTCTGTGCTCCAAGCACTTCTAATCCTTGGAGTGACAGAGGAGTTCACATCTTCGGAGACGCTTTCTCCCGGAGCTGCCTACACTGATAAAATAACTTTTTTGGGGGTCTATTATTTTACCCCAGCCCCTGCCCCCAAATGCGTTCTCTGCTCTTTCCATCAATAAAACAAAGAGGGAAAGGCCCCTTCCAATTCTAACAATGTTTCTGGTTCTTTTCTTTGTTAAAATTCAATTAATTCGTTTGTTGGTTACATTAACGTACCCAGTTTCTGTTTCCGACTGGCCTTCAAGGCTGCCTGGAGTTCTTCTCTGGACACGTGGTTCCCCCATCCTCAGAGCTCTTGTTCTCTTTTTGGCCTGAACTATCAGAGCATCTCAAGGGAGCAAGCAAGGGGCCTCGGGGGTCAGTGAGCCCAACCTGTACCCAAGCAAGGGTCCCCTCTAAAACAGAACCGACGGCCTCCAGGGACGGAGGCCACTACTCCCTGCCTGAGCCCAGGCCACTCCGGACTGCTCTCATGCCATTTATAGAGAGCCAGCTCTCTCTAAAAAAGGACAAGTTGTGTCCTTCTATCAAGCTCCAGTGGGCTTCTCTGCATCTTCCATCCACTGTTCTGTCCTCTGGGGCCCTGCACCACGACTCTCAAAGCATGGCTGTTCACTTGTGTGCCATCTCTTCCACTGGACTGCGAGTTCCCAGAGGGCCAGCCTGGTTCAGGGGGCATCCCCTACAGTGCCCGGCTTACCACGGGGCCAAGGACCTCAGCTACCTCTGCCACCATCTATGGCATGGATGTCAAATGTTCTTTAAGAAGGGTGCTAAGAGGGACAGAGTGGCTGCCCCACCTCCCAGGCTTACAATCTGACAAAGAACTGAGCCCTTGCCCCGAGGGATTCTGGTATCACCCTGATTTCAATAGCAACCTTCTAAATGAAGGTCCCAGCCACCCTAGGGCCCTAGGGCCTTTGGGTGTCAAAGGGTGAGCTTCGGTCCTCACCCAGTCTTCAGTTCTTTCTTTTCCTCGTCACCTCCGTCTCCTGCCTTCAAAGAGGCAAGAAGCTGATCCCTTAGGGGCAGAGGGTGGCAGGGTGGGAGGGAGTAGAAAAGCAGTTGCCATTTCTGGATCTCCCCCAGACTCAATTCCATTCAGCAAGGGTTGGTGGCCTGCTCTCTGAAGGCCAGATGCCAAATGGGTGCCGGACATCCAAAGGCAAAAAAAGAAAACGGAACCAATCTTTCCAGTCCTTAAGAAGCTTAGCTTCTCCGGGTGGAGACACAGACAGCTAGCCCAGGCTCCCCTGGGTGGTTTCTAGCAGGCATGACTTTACCTGGGCCCAGAATTCAGGGATCAGGTTTCTTGGTATTATTCGGACAGACCTGCCTGGACACCTTAGACTACCCCCCACGCAATGTCCATTCTGACCCCCTCCATGGCTAGCATTTCCCACCCCAGCCCACAAATTACTCTGTATTTACTTTCTATGTCTTTGTATCTCCTTATCTGTGTATGTGTGACTCCCCCTACGGAGAATGGAAGCTCCTGGAGGGCAGGACTTGTCACTTTAGTTCCTACATTCCAAGGGTCTAGGACAAAACTCAGTAAGTACGAGGGAGCTTTAATGAATGCTTGTTCAAGTCCACTGCAATGGAGGGAGAGAAGCTCGAGGAGCCTGGGGTGCCCAGCCGGATCTGTTCAGCCAGACTGGCCTCAGCGTTATCATTTTAGCCAATTTCTGCCCAGTCACAAGACCCAAACTTTACAACTCCTTAAGCTTTGACCTGGAAAATGCTGTTTTTCCCACCATCATGCATTGCAGAGGGAGGCTCCAGAACGGGAAAGGGTTTGAGGATCCAAATTCAAATCATCCTGTCCCCCAGAGGCCACCTAGAACTCCCCACCAGGACTGGCCAGGCTCCTGGAAGGACAAGCGAAAGAGCACTTCCTTCCTTCCTTCCTGCATTGTTCTCTTCACTCCTCCTTCCAGCCATAATAACGATAAGCATTTTACAAACCTCACCTCTTTTTAGTCTCACCACTCTAGCAGGGAGGTGCTATTACTATCCTCATTTGACAGCTAAAGAAACTGAGGCCAAGAAAAGTTTACTGCCTTACCCTGGATCACGTGGACAATGGGAAGCACAGGAGGCAAGATTTGAACCCAGATCATCTGACTCCAGAGATAGGATCCTTTCCATTGTACCATGTAGGGGGCCTGCACAGGCTGGTGCAGAAGTGTTCTAAGGCCCTTTCCCAGTCTTCGCTCCCAAAGCTCTCGAGGGCCCTCTCATCATCATCTGCCATCCCTCATTAGAGAAGCTCAGTAAAGATGCCTTCAGAGACTCCCTCCTTCCCTTCCTCCTGTAGCCCGGAAAGCTGAGCTCACTGATGCCGGAAAAGCCTAGAAGGTCCCAGAAGGGAGAGATCTTTTCTCTTCATTTTGTAAAACAGCCCTTGCGGTGCCTCTCAAGGAGCCGGAGTTTGGGTAGAAAGGCTGAGAAAATCGTCCTGTTGCTCCACAAGTTATTCCTAAGGTTGTCTTCAAGGACTTGAGGAGCTGTTAGGGGGAAGAGGGATAAGCCTTGTTCTTCTTGGCCCCAGAGGAGTGGGCAGAAGTTATGGAGGTGTGGCTTTAGGTTTTATCTCCCCAAAGACTTCCTAACCATTAGAGCTGTCTCACAGGAAGGTACTGAGTTCTCCATCACTGAGGGAGGATAAAGGGGGTAGCTAAGTGGTGTAGTGGATAGACTTTTGGGCCTTTGATCAGGAAGACTTGAAGTCATATCTGGCCTCAGACACTTCCTAGCAGCATGACCCTGGGCAAATCATTTAACCTCGTGTGTCTCAGTTTCCTCATCTGTAAAATGAGTTGGAGCAGGAAATGGCAAACCACTCCAGTATCTCTGTCAAGAAAACCCCAAATGGGATCATGCAGAGTTAGACATAACTGAATAATAACAGTAAATAAGAGGATAAAAGATGGTGTATGTAAAGGACTTTGAAAATCTTAAATCACAAAATAAATTGTCATTATTTTGCATGGGCTCTATGACTTTACTGATGGAGGGAACTCGCAGGTAAGGGAACTTCCTTTACCAATGCTGGGTGTTAACAAGTATATTTAATAGCTTTAGAGAATTGTTGGTATCCCTGAGTAGCTCAATGACTTGCCAAGAGCCATTTGGTGAGTAAGTGTCTGAAGTAGGACTTGAATCTAAGTCTAAGGCTAGAATTCCATCCATTGTGCCACTGACATGATTTAGTGAGCATCTTAGGCAGTTAGGTGGCACAGGATAGAGTGTTGGGCCTGGAGTCAGGAAGACATGAGTTTAAATCTAGCCTCAGACACATACTAGCTATGTAACCCTGGATAAGTCACTTCACCCTGTTTGCTTCAGTTTCCTCATCTATAAAATGAGCAAAAGAAATGGCAAACCACTCCAGTATTTTTGCCAATAATTCCCCAAAGGAAGTCACTAAGAATCAGACATGACCGAAATGGTGGGTCTTGTTCAGGTCCGGGTTGCACTAGCTCATCTCTGGGTTTACTTCCAGTTTTCAGGTTCTGGGAATCTACAAAACCTTCCTGACAGTTCTATTACCTATTCTTTCAATCCTTAGGGTGGAGCTCTTCCATCTCCAGACTGACTTTGTTCACCTTTTCTCCATTTGCGCCCAATCTCCATTCTTGGAGACTACCACCCCAGATTGCCATCGCTCTACCTCTCCGCTGGCAAATTCACCTGCTGTCCCTTTTTGTAAGAGCTTTGAGGTTGGGGCAACTTTCTCTCCTAGCTCCTATGGAGCCTTTTAAGGGGTGAACTGACTGCCAAAGTACTAGAACCCTGGAAAAGAGAGACAACAGAGGACTCACAGACTCCTAAGATGGGAGCATTTCGAGCCCAGCCTGCCAGGGGGAAGACGGCACAGGCTTTTTATCTTACTTACAAAAGATACCTATAAGCATGCATCTCGCTGATGTGGCCCATAACAGTTTACACGTCTCTTCCCAACAATAATACTGTCTGGTGGGTTATGACTTTTATGGAGGTCCAAACCAATGTCCAGAGAAGTTAATTGCTTGCTCATGATCACACAGCTAGCTAGTAAGTGGTAGACTGGAGGTCTGAACCTAGATCTTCTGACTCCAGATTCAGTGGTTGTTCTCTTTTCCCTCTCTCTGTCACATCTCTTTTATTTTTGGTCTAGACCTGCAATTTGATTAGTATAGAGAACTCCTCAGTGAGGAAACTTCTTCCACTCATCCGCATCAGCAATCCTGTGTATTTTTTACTCTTAGAGGGCTGCCTGTGGCACAGGTTAAGAGACTGGTCTAGGTTCACAAAGGCAGTGGCTGTCAGAGACATGCCTCGAACCCACGTCTTTCTGCTTCCAAAGTCAGCTGCCTGTGTCTTCTATATCACACATTGCCTCTCTATCACATATCCCCTCTTCCTCCAGAATCTAAGTGCAGCTCTCTGGTTTGGAGAATCTGATGGCTACTTGGGCACCAAGACGCCCCTGACTACCCACACCTGAGATCAGTCCTCTCTCCTGCTGATGTGCCATGGGGCAAAAGGGATCAGTCGCAAGTCATCCTAGAAGTCCACCATCCTCACTGAGCTGAAGCATGACCCCCCACTGCCTGCCTGCAGACCCTCAGCATTAGCTTCCTGCCTTTTCTGGGATGTTTCTTATTCTTTTCATTAGTGTTCCTGGAGCTATCAGCCCAACATTCACCACAGTCCCAACAAAACGGTTCAAATCAGACTTGTTGGTGGGATTTTCCCATCTCCCCCAGGAGATGCCACCTTTGACACGGTTTGTCTTACGCCGGCTGACTGGCGAGTGGATGGAAGTACTGCTCATCGTACTACTCAGTTAATGGGCTAGCTTGGGGCCATACCCCATGAGAAGGGGACTCTATGGTTCCAGAAGAAGCGCAATCTGAATCTTCCTGTCCTACCGTGCAAGCATGGTCCAGAAGCATCCTACTGAGATGATGGCCAGCAATGACACTACCCAAGACACCCTTTATTTGTTGTTCAACCTTCATTTCCTCCACTGAGCTCCTGATCCATTATCATTTAAGAAGCTAATTGACACATAAAATAAATAAGAGAGAAGTCGGGTAATTTTCAGGAGATGAAGAGAGGAAGAAACTTCTACCATCTGCCCACCATCCATTCCCCATCTGGGAGGTTAGACTGCCCAGCTGCGATGCAAGCCCAATTCCCCAGGCAAATCGCTCACTTCAAATGCAAGGTTGGGACAGACACTTACATTTTCTCCTCCTCCCGCTGGTCAAGGTGCATGTCATGACATCCAGAGGGAACCAGATGGCCTCTCAGAAAATTAAAGAAAATCTTGCTTTATCGGGTACCATTTTTATCTCCAGTCCTCAGTTCCATCCTGGCCTCCTCTCACTGTAGGAACTGCATTATCTGGGGGCAGGGAAGCAGGGAGGGAGGGAGAGAATGTGTGTGTGTGTGTGTGTGTGCGTGTGCGTGCTGGAGAGAGCAAGTTGTGTGTGTGTGTGTGTGTGTGTGTGTGTGTGTGTGTTTGGAGGAACAAATAACAAATGTGATTTTAAATGAGCTCCAGGGAAATCCTGTAACCTGAGGAAGCAAGTCAGCAAGCCCCAGCACTTAGCCCAAGCCTAGAGTTCTGGCTTTAAACATTGGTGAATGATTCCAGTCCCGAAGCAAGGAGCATCTCTCATAATGGAGCAGCTTGTTTTACTCACTCTGGCTGGGCGCATCAGAAAATAGGAAGGTGAATCCAGTGACCCCGGGGCCTCCCTTGTCTCCCATGCCTGCTTCCAGGATGCTCGTGTGAGCTGGGAAAGGAGACTTTTCCCCTCTAAGTGCCCACAGAAGCCACGTGACTGGCAAAATGTCCAAATGAAATTTGGGGAGGGTGGAGTCAACAGAAAACTCCAACAGTGAAGAGTGAGTTAAGTTCCAGGCCAGTGAAGGGACACTGAGGGCTTTATCTCCCAGCCGTTGTGGGACTTGGAAGCCTGTCCCATAAGAAATCTTTCCATGTTAGCCGTTCAGGGGCAACCCTAACGGGTTATAAAGTTTTCTTTCTTTTTTTCCAAATCCTTACCTTCTGTCTTAGGATCAGTACTGAGCTTTGGTTCCAACCAGAAGAGCAATAAGGGCTAAGTAATGGAGGTTAAGTGACTTGCCCAGGGTCACCCAGCTAGAACATATCTGAGGCTAGATTTGAACTCAGGACCTCCTGGCTCTGAGCCTGACTCTCAACCCCAGTAAGCTATGGAGCTGCCTGTTATGGCCTTTTCGGATGCTATTGGCTTAGGCTCCCACCTGGCATGTGACCCCAACCATCACTTGTCAGGGTCAGTCTCTCTCCAATACCACTCAGTCCAAGGCACCAATATTGCCTTGAACCAGGGGCACATTCTCCAGTCTCCATTTTGGCCTGAGGAGGAGGGCCTCACACTTAGAGCAGTTTGGAGTTTGTATCAAGCCTTTGCCCCATCAGCCTCACCTCCAAATGCAGCAGGGCACTCCTCGGGGCTCGGCTGGCCTCTCCTACAACCTTTCAGGATGGCCCAAAGTTCTGGGCCCGTTAAAAGAGAGCATCCCAGCCAGGGCACAGCCTCTACTGGCCCGCTCATGGTCCAGGTCCAGGCTTGCTAGGAGCCCCTGCCCCATGGCCGGGCCTCAAGGCACGGACAGTCCCAGCCTCCGCCGAGAGCCGTCCTCACCCCTCCTAGCCAGCCGGAAGCAAAGCGAGAAGCTTCCCGCCCGCCCCTCCTGTATGTGCTCTCCAGGCTGGCCAGCTGTCGGCACGGAGGCAGGAAACAAGAGCGAGGCGTAGTCTGAAGGCAAAGATGAGGCCCTTCCATTCTGCGTCGTCACACAGCCTGGAAAGGGGTTCCCCGAGGCCCCGCGTGGTCTGAGCCCAGGCAGAGCCCTCGGAGGTCCTCGGAGGACGGGCCCTCGTGGGCGGATCGCCTCCACGGCTCTGCCACTCAGGGCAGTATCTGTAAAGGCCGCGAAGTGCTCCATGGGAAATGGGAGGCTCGAAGAGCCTGGACGTGTGTTTGGCAGCGGCCACCTGCTGCAGGTTCCTCTTCGGCTGGGTCTGCTCTTCCTGCCGGTGGCATCGTGGCTGAAGGACCCACTGAGGAGCCGGTCGAGCAGGCCACTTGGGGACTGTCAAGACTCTTCAGCACACCTGGCCTCCGTGTCAGCCCTGGCTCTGGCGGTCTCTGCTCCCACTGCCACTTGTTCCGGGGACCCATGATGGTTCCTCTGAACTGGTTCCAGCCTGGTCCATTCTATCTCCAGATACACCCAAGACCAGGAGAACCGGAACTCAGAGGAGCCAGCTAGAGGAGGGGCGTCCTGAGTTCAGAGTCCTGCGGTGGCCAGTGGCAGCCTGCCTCTAGCCCTGGCCTTTCCCTCTCCATCGGCTCTTTCTCACTGAAAGCAACCAGGGGAAGCGGGGACGGATGGTCTCCTCAGACCTTTTGGGGATGCAGAATTATTGAATCGTTTAATAAACGCATTTCAAGTCTTGATAATTCGAGGTAGAATGGAATTCCCATTTTACAGTTAGAGAATGTAAATGTGTATTCTGGAACCTTTTGGGCCAGTTGCAGCTCTTGTAAACTCTTAATGAAGAAATCCGAAGGAGGACAAACGGGGAGCCACAAATCCCGCCAGCCTGGGGGCGTCCAATCACATGTTTGCTGTTGGGGAAAGGACGAAGAGACAGCCAGCGAGCAAGATGGCTGCGGATAGCCCTTGCAGACGGAAGGCCCCTTGAATTCGTCATCTTGCAGGAAGTGCTCAGGGTTAGGCAGAGGTGCAGAGACTGGGAGGAGCAGCCATCACTGGGGCATCCATGTTTACTTTGTTTTCCTGGAGGTATAAAGTAAGAGCTGATCGTGGGAGAATGACCCTATTGGGCGATTTTCCAGCCTGACTTCTCCCCACAGGCTTTGCCTCTCTGTTTCTTGGTGTGGTTCTGGGGCTCCCTTGCTGCCACCATTCTGCTCCAGCTCCATAACTCTGAAGCACCGTGCTTTTCCAATGGCTTTTACTAGCGGGGCGACCCTAAGTCAGTCACTTAACCCTGCTTACCTCAGTTTCTCATCTGTATAATGAGCTGGAGAAGGAAACGGCCAACCCCTGCAGGATCTCCGCCAAGAAAACCCCAAGTGGGGTCACGAAGAGTCAGACTTGACTAAACAACCGCGTCTCTGCCGCCCTTCTGTCCTCCTCCTTTAAGAAAGTGGGGTCGCCATTTTAGAGCGATTCCTCGGGAATCCTCTCTGTGCCAGGACTCGTAGAGCACAACCCCCGAACTTAGCCTCTCCTCAGAGTAGTGCAGTTCTCCTCCCCCAACCTCTGTTTTGGGTGACTGGAGCAGCTGCCTGGAATACAGTAGATGTTTAATAAGTGCTTGTTTTCTTCCCATTCCCTTCCCCTCAAGGAAGATAAGGACCAGTCAGATTCTGGGGACAGTTTTATTGCCTTTTAGGGAAAAATAATTTCTCTTTGGGGGAAACCCTGGTCCTTTCACATCATACCAGTCCTCCCCATCACTCTTTCTCTTTCTCCCATGCTAAAGGATCTCCAGGGGATCCCTATTACTTTTAGGATCCAATATAAATCTCTCAGTTAGGAATTGGGATATTTTCATATCCTTTCCAGCCTTCTTGCCATTTACTTCTCTCCATGTATGCTACAATTCAGTGACACTCGATGACTTGTAATTTCCCCAACATTTCATCTCTGGGTTATTCCCCATGCCTCAAGTCTTCTATTTCTAGCTCTAGTCTTCCTGGATTCCTTCAAGACAGTTCAAACCCCACCTTTAGCTGGAGGTCTTTCCTTTTGCATCCAAGCTGCAAATGCTTTCCCCTTTCAGATTACCTTCCACTTCTTTCTGTCTCTCTGTCTTTATATTCCTTCTCTCTGCCTCCATTCTCTCTTTCTCCTTCTTTCCATCACTCCATTCATATATGAAACTAAAATTATAGACAGATATATCTATATCTGTACATCTTGTATAAACTTTGATATTTATATATTATCTTCTCCATTAGAATAGGTAATCCTTGAAAACAGGAATTGGTTGTTTTTTGGTGTTTTCTTGTCTTTTCTTTTCTTTGTATTCCCAGAATTTATCACAATACTTGTCATATAGTGGCACTTAATAAATTCTTATTTACTAATTGAGTGAGCATTCCTTTGTCACATGTGTTTTCTACATGCTTGTCTCACTACTTTTATGCTTTAAAGTTTATGTATTCTCTCTGCAGGCCCTTTGTGTACTTATAGAAGGATGTACCCAAACTTTTGGAGGGAATGGATTTTGAGGTAACTGGTGTTTTTTTTTTGTGAGACCATCTTGCAAATAACCTTTGCTAAAAAGTTAGTTAAATCTGGCTGAATGTTAATGGGAGGCACACCAGTGGAGGCTTGTGAGCAAGAGAACTAGAAAGGGTAGCTCTTTGTGGTTACCTCTAGAACCTGGAGGGTAAGTAATAGTTGCCCTCTAGAGACTTGGCCTACCAATGGGTATGGTAGTTTGGGAAGCAGCCTCTGACAACATGCTACATAGTATTATGTACTCCTGCTACATAGTATTAACCAAATTAATCTGGATCCCTTTAAATGACCCCTGGGGATACTAGACTTCTCTTTTCCATCAGACCCCAAGTCCTGTCCATTCCTGCAATCTGCAGGCTATATTCCTGTTTCAGCAGCTTGTACAGAGGGAGATATAGATCCTGATGATACGTGTTATGCTTGTGCCTTTGTAGAAATTGTCCTTTCTCCCCTTCTCTGCTTAGAAAGAGTCCTTCAATAATGAACTGGAGGAATTCCATGTGAACTGGAACAACCTCCAGGAATTGATGCAGAGTGAAAGGAGCAGAACCAAAGGAACATGATACACAGAGATAGATACATTGTAGCACAGTTGAATGTAACTGACTTCTCTATTAGCAGCAATGCAATGACCCAGGACAATTCTGAGGGACTTCTGAGAAAGAAGTTATTCACATCCAGAGAAAGAACTGTGGGAGTAGAAACACAGAAGAAAAACAACTGATTGATCACATGAGTTGATGGGGATATGATTGGGGATGCAGACTCTAAATAATCATTGTAGTGCAAATATTAATAATATGGAAATAGGTCTTGATCAATGACACATGTAAAACCCAGTGGAATTACTTATTAGCTACAGGAGGGGGTGGGAGGAGGGGAGGGAAAGAACATGAATCATGTAATCATGGAATAATATTCTAAATTAATTAATTAAATAAAAAAACAATCCTTCATTTCCATAAAGACTTATCTAAAGTAACACTTTGTACATGAGTCTACTTCTGATCTGCCCAGGCACTATTCTCTTCCTTCTGATATTACTTTACATATAACTTGTATGTATTTGTATGTGTTGCTAAAATATATTGTTTTATCAGATGAGACAGTATTTATACAGCACCTGGAACAGCACATAGTAGGAGCTTGATAAAGATTTTTCCCTCCTCTACCGTTGTCTTTTCCCCCACCCCACTCCCACATACAATAAAACATCAGTTCCTTGAGGTCATGAGCTACATTATTTTGTCCTTGAATTCCAGCTTAGCACAAAGTAGGTGCCTAATAAGTGCTTTTTGGATAACTGAATGATTGACTAGGTAATAAATAGGCTGAAAAAGGTTTTGGTTGGGAAAGAAAAAACGTTCAGGATTGAAGAAGCCTGAAAATCTGTTTGCAGAGAGAAAAGACACAAATGAGCTCAAGGAAGCAGGGCATTTACTGAAAGAGTAAGGAAAGCCCCTGAGGATTAGGAACTCAGAAACTGTCTTCATCTAAATGGACAAAGGAAATACTGAATGGATGTTAATGGATATTTCAATCTCCCATGAATTACTATCCAAAGGAACATTTCAATACAATATATATATTTAATTGAAATGAATGATATATCTGAAATCAAAAATCACATTACTGATGGCAGACGCTGTGGGAATTGCTGTGTGAACTTTAGAGTCTGTCTCTTTTACTCTTTACTTCAGCCAGTATGTGACCAAAAATGGAGAGTCTGAGAAACTGGGTTAGAATTTGGTTAAAGAATTCTTTTTCTCAGGGAGATGTCTGGTAGTGCAGTGGGAAGAGGAATAGGTCTACAGTGAGAAGACTTGGGTTTGATCCTTGGCTCTGCTATTTACAATGTGTGACCTTGGGCAAGTC
The DNA here is from genome assembly GCF_016433145.1 of Gracilinanus agilis. Taxonomy (NCBI): domain Eukaryota; kingdom Metazoa; phylum Chordata; class Mammalia; order Didelphimorphia; family Didelphidae; genus Gracilinanus; species Gracilinanus agilis. Next base: position 14,485,001 of record NC_058130.1, on the reverse strand, counting down.
ATGTCACTTTCCTGAACCTCAGTTTCTCCATCTGTAAAAGGAGGGAGTTGAATTTTGATGGCCTCTGACCCAATGCCTTAGAGGATCTTTCCAGACCTAAATATGTTATCTTAGTCTGTGCTTTGTTAGCTGAGTTGTTCTCATTTGGAAACAAGACACTCAGAGGAAGTAAGAGCCAACAGAAGAAGTAGGGAGTGAGTTCAAATTAACCTGCTAACAAGTATCCCTGCAAATAGCAAACACCTCCTATCATACAGCATAGGGGCTACCTGGTACACAGATCCTGGCCTCTAGTTGACAGTCTGATTGTGGAGGTAGAATGTCCTTACAGGAATAATCCTAACCAGGACATGTGAGTGATCTGCTTGGAACCAACATTCTGGGTATTGAGTTGGGTTTTACCTCTATGGAAGGGCATTGATAAATAAGAAAGTACCCAAAGGCAAGTAGCCCAAATGGTGAAAAGCCTAGAGCTCCTGCCTTGGAAGAATCCATTTTGGAAGTGTTTAGTCTACTTTAGGCAAGAGAGCCATCTTTGTGTGTTTAGAAGTTTGTCTCCTGGAAAAGGGTGGGAATTGTCCTGCTTGAACATGCATGGAGGGCAGAACCAAAAGCACTGAGCGTAAGTTCCATTAAGATTCAATGTCCAGAAAAATATCCTAAAGCAAATCAAATTGGCACACATTTATAAGTACCTACTTTGTGCTAGACATAGTACCCTGCCCCCACCCCCCTCCCCAGACTGAGTGCCATGCTCTTCCTACCACAGAGTTCTGGGAGTGCCCCAACCCCCCCCCCCCCATTATCCCACACAGGGGAGGGAGAAAGTTTTCCCATTTGGCTGCTGAGTGGGGGGGGGGTGAAGTGAGGAATGTCTTCAGCAAGTGTAGAGAGGGAGAGAAGAGTGGCCTGAGCACTCTGCTCACCTCCAGCTCTGCTCCCTATGAGCTGCCCACCTTACCCTCTTTGTGCTCCCATTGGGCTGCTGGGCAGAAGGGTGGGGAGTGCAAAAAAATATCATCAAGCATGGTAGAGAGGGGGAAGGGAGCCTTTTTAGTAATAAACTTTGGGTGGGGGGAGAGTGGCTGTGGGCCCACAGAGAGCACTCTGCATGCCATCTTCGGCATCCATGCCATAGATTCGCCATCACTGTTCTAGGGACTAAAGAAAGGTAAAAACAAGCTCTTGCTTTTAAGGAGCTCACAGTCTAATGGGAGAGGGAAATGGCAAGCTACTCTTCTGTCTTTGCCAAGAAAACCCCATGGACAGGATGGTCCATGGCATCATAAAAAGCTGGTCATGACTGAATGACTCAACAATTCTCTGAAAGTCCTGATATAACGGGGAACCAGGAGGAGAGGCTTCTTGCAGAAAATGGATTTTAGCTGAGACCTGAAGTCAAGAGGCAGAGATAATAAGGGAGAGAATTCCTGGCATAGGGAACAGTCAGTGAAAATCCCTGATGCTGGAGAGGTCGTGTCCTGACAATCAGAGCTATCCAAAGACGGGAGAGACGTCTCAGGAAGTCGTGAGCACCAACGCATTTAATGTCTTCAAGCAAAGGTTCAACAATCATCTTTTTGATCATTGGCAGAAAAGGTCAGATTTTCAAGTATAGATTTGTCTAGGTGCCCTGATGGCAGATTAAGCTCATGGAGGACCCAACACTTTAGAGAGACCTTGGAAGAGTGGTTCCAACAGGTATTTAGAACTAGAACCTCAGGCCCAGGAATCCCATAGATTACAAAAGACCTGTGAACTGAGGTGGGGAAAAACCAACAATGTCTTTATTTTTACTTTGCCCCAACCGAAATTTAGTTTTTTCTTCAGTTAAAAAAATGCTGAGAAGGGCTCTACATACTTCACCCAAATGACAAAAAGATTAGTGACATATAACAAAGGTAAAAACCCCTAGGTAGAAGAAAGCAGGCTGAGTCTTGAATAAGGAGATCTGAATTCAAATCTTCCCACAGGCAAACTCCTTAACCTTCATAAGCCTCAGTTTTGCCATCTTTTAAGTGGGCACAATAAATCTTGCCCTTCCTATCTTACAGTGCTTTCATGGGATTTCATAGATTTAGAGCTAGAAGGAAACTTAGAGGAGTTTAGGTGTGACTCCCTTATTTTGTGGAGGAGGTAACTGAGGCAGGGAGAATTTAAGTGACTTGTCTGAGAGAGGTTATAGGGGTCTTGACAGAATGTGGGGACAATTGAGTTAGAATGTTCAAACAAACCAAAAAAGTTTCACTTATAATTCTTCACATTATTAAGTGCTCAGTGGTACACTAAGCCTCTTTCCCATCCCTGCATGAGAAGTTCTGGAGGAGTAGAGAGAAGAGGAGGCCCAGGAGGGCTCACGTAGTAATGGAATATTGCCCAGGGGAGGTGGCCGATTTATCCCAGGATTTTGCGAGGGTAGAGATCGCTTCTGGAAGATTTGCTTTTTGAAATTTAAAGAAGTAAAAATGTAAATATAAAATTTAAGAGCCTAAAAGAAGCTTTTTATTAAGGAGGAAGCTTGGTCCAGTATAAAGAGGACTGCACCGGGAGTCAGAGGATCTGGGTTCAAATCTTACCTAGCTGTGTGGCCTTGGACCAGGCTCTGAGCCTCAGCCCTGTCCTCTTAGCTAGTGTCCTCCTCTGGAACACAAGATGGCCAGGGGAGGGGGCCTCTGAGGGTGGAATCCCATCTGCGAAGTGTTCCATTTTATAATGGGAAATTCCCAAAGGCCTTCACTTGCTAGTCACTAGCTGTGGCTACTTTGAGCTCCAAGAATAGTCATTGGCGTTTCATGGAAGGAGGGCCATTCGTGGGAAGGGTTACGTTTCTATTACAATAGCCATTAGGGTCCCAGTGGGAGCAAGGGAAACGGCAGCTTGGCCCCTCACTCCTTTCCAATTTCCTCTTGGAGATATGTGCGCTGGCCGGATGAGCTCCTCTGTCCCACTTGGCCTCTTTCCATGAATATTCAAGTAACAGCTATTATGGCAAATGGTCCAGCGCTGGAGAAAGGTGGTCATCTCTAAACATCCTAAAATAGCTATTTCCCTAGGAATGTTCTCAAAGGCAGGACGGGGTAGTGGACAGAGTCCTGGCTCTAAAGCTACCAAGGCCTGTGTTCAAGTACTGCTCCTGACACAATGAAACTGTATGACACTTGTTATGTAGAGATGGATGCATGGAATCCCTGCAAAGATACAGGGACAGCCTCACCCAGAATTCCAGGGGACCCCCCTGGAGAACTTTGGGTGAGGGGGCAGTTGAGAAGAGTTGGCAGTTGCTTTGTGGGGGTTGAGGTGAGCAGACAGACTGCTTACTGCTCCAGACTTGGGGGGTTCACCTGAGTGGCCATTGTGGCATGAGCCAGTGTGGTTTCTAATCAGGAGCTAGCTTTTTGTTAGGATCGATCCTTATCAATATTAATATAATAATTATTTAGTGATTTAGTGAATTAGATATATAAATTATCTAACAAGAGAGCCAGTTCAGTTAGGTGCCTTCACCCCAACTTGTGGGGGGGAAGGGCACCTTCAACCTAATAGATCAGGGTCACCTTTCCTTATCCAAAAACCTTCATTTACTCCTCTAGTTTTCCTTTTTCCTTCTTAATATAAACTTTACCTTCAGATTCTGTGCCTGGAAATTATTTGGGGAAATACTCACAACTCAAGTCTGGTCATCTAGTTTGAATCCTGTCAGCTGCCAGTTTTAAGAAGATCATCTATCTCAGTCCTCAACATTTAGATAACTAGCTTCTACTTATTCCTCTATCAGACCTGTGAGGAATATAAATTAAAGAAAGGGAACATCATTGGGGTTCAGCCATAACAGAAACTTACCAGAAGAATCTTAGTCAGTCTCCATTTTCCAACTGAAGCATCAACTGCCTAGGGGGGAGGGGTTAGAGATCCAGGAGTGTCTAACCCCCTCCTTTCTCACTGAAGCCTGTCAATCAGTGTCTGTGACTTGAAGGTTTACTGGCCCGGACACATTTATCTGCTTCTCCAAATTATCTGTTATTATCATCATAACACACTGGTCTAGTATTTTTTTAACCCTTATCTTCTGTCTTAGAATCAATATTATATATTGGTTCTAAGGCAGAAGAGCATTCATTAAGGGCTAGGCAATTGGGGTGAAGTGACTTGCCCAGATCACTTGCCATATTTGAACCCAGGACCTCCCTCTTGGCTCTGAATCCACCAAGCCACCTAGCTGCCCCCACACTGGCTCGGTCTTGCCTTCTCTCTCTAAGCCTCAGTTTCCTCCTCTGTAAAATGAGTTTAATCATTAGCAAATACCTTTAATGTTTGTGATAAAGACCAAATGAAATAATGGAGACCGCACAGTTTGCAATCTTTAAAGTCAGCTGTGGCTGCATTATTGACAGGCATAGAATTGCCAGGAGTAAACCAATAATATCGTCAACATTTTTATTAAATTTTTTTTCCATTTGCATAAACAAATAATATCTTGAGAAATAGATTTGGCTCTGGCTCGGGTCTTATCTCAGCAAAGCTGAGGCTCTGTCTCTGATCTCCAGACAGCCAGTGAGATGTCAAAGCTTCCTTCCCTGTATCCAGACCATGAACATCAATAAAGCCAATCCTTTCACTTTCCTGAAGTGGGTTTAGGGATGGGCCTTGGAGGATGTAGCTGGATGCTGCAGAGAGCAGAAGAGGGTGAACACAATTGAAGATGGAGCAGATCAGGAGGATCTGACTAAAGAGAGTTTGGCCATCACAAAAAGAGAGTCTCGACTTAATGAAAGAAGAAGCAGGGAGGGTGCGAAGCTTTGGATGTAAAGACAAAATGGGGGGAAAACATTGCTTAAGGAAGAGCTGTTCAACAACGACAGCTGATATTTAGAGAGCGTTTAAAAAGTTAGATTGAACTCTGGCCATGTTATTTTACTTAATTCTCATCCAAACCCTGTGAAACAACTGCTGTGATTGCTCCCCTTTTATAGATAAGGAAACTGAGGTGGCTAGGGAGTATTGTGAATAGAATGCTAGACTGGGGATCAGAAAGACCTGAGTTCAAATTTGACCTCAGACACTTACTAGTATGGGACCCTGGACAAGTCACTTAACAGTGTTTGCCTCAGTTTCCTCATCTGTAAACCAGAAATAGAATAGAACTTATCTCACAGGGTTGTTATAAAGATCAAGTGAGATTATAGGCAAAGTTCAGCAAACCTTAAAGTGCTATATAAGTTGCTACATATAGTTATTATTATTATTATTATTATTATTATTATTATTATTATTATAAGAAAATGGAGTGAGGATGGTCATGGCAGTAGTTTAGCAAGGTGTTCAGATGAGCTACATTTCTGGGAAGCACAGTGAAGGCATGGCTTGGCAGCCTCCCAACACCCTGCAACAGCTCCGAATTTCACTGGGCAGGCCAGTGCTGTGTGGCTGCAGAAGGTCAGATTTCCCCCAGAGCCTCTGAATAGACAATTTCTTCAAAAGGCTCATTATTTCCTGGAAGTTAGTGTCTTTTACTGTCAGGGTAAAATGAACCAATCAGAGGAGGAAAGTCTTCCAGGAGGCCCATATTATCTCTGAGGACAGGAGCCCTGCCATGTGAACCTCAAGTGCCAACATCACCAGCAAACAGGGCTGACTCAGGCTGACCCCTTTCCTTGACCAAATGGGTCAAGGAAAGTTCAAAATACCAGGACAGGATGGCAAGGATGATGGCTGGAGCTGCCCTGGAATGCACCAGGTATGGCAGAAGGCCAGGTTAGCCAGGGGCCAAAGGTGCCCGATAGCCCATGACAATTAGAACCCAACGGGTTGGGCTAATGAAATAGACTGACTCCTGGAGGAGCCACTTTGGCTTTGTGGCAGTAATTTATTTTACCAAACTTGAAGATGGGAGCATCTAGGTGGCTCAATGGATTGAGAGCCAGGACCAGAGATAGAAGGTCTTGGGTTCAAATCTGACCTCAGATATGTCCTAGCTGCGTGACCCTGGGCAAGTCACTTGACCCCCGATTGCCTAGCCCTTACCGCTCTTCTGCCTTGGAATCAATACACAGTATTGGTTCCAAGATGGAAGGTAAAGGTTTAAAAAAACCTTGAAGGTGTTGCTCTGGTGAAGGAAGACCTGATCCCCAGGAAAGAGTGTCGGGAAGATCTTCCAGGTAGAAACAGATTCAGCTCAAGGGAAAGAACGATTAGCACCTTGGACAGGGTTTTTGACTGTCAACTCAGCTACTGCTGCTGAATGATGGCTACTTGCTTGGTTTCTGAGGAGTCTCCTGGCAAACCAGTCCGACTGGGACCAACAGTCACATGAGGTTTTTTTTTTTTTTACTTTTTTTTAAATTTTAAACCCTTAACTTCTGTGTATTGACTTATAGGTGGAAGAGTGGTAAGGGTGGGCAATGGGGGTCAAGTGACTTGCCCAGGGTCACATAGCTGGGAAGTGTCTGAGGCCGGATTTGAACCCAGGACCTCCTGTCTCTAGGCCTGGCTCTCAATCCACTGAGCTACCCAGCTGCCCCCTCACATGAGGTTTTATGTCCATGAAGTGGATACTCCTATGATGGTGCCATCCTAGGGTTTAACTTCCTAAGAGGTGGTTCAGAAGGAAACAACGCATCAGCCACTTATTAAAGGCTCACTATTTTCCAGGCACTGTGCTAAGGGATGGGGATGCAAATATAAGCAAAGAAAAATTCGTCCCTGCCTTTAGGGAGCTTACAGTCTAAAGATAGCCCACCAAAGAAAGCTGAGAAGGGGTGGGGGAGGGACGGGGAAGGCATCCATGCAGGCTCATAGTAGAAAAGGGACTCTCAGGTGTCTAGAGCAGAGCCTAGAAAGGAATGGAGACTTGAACATGGCTGCCTGGACACTTTTGCTTCAATGGAGGGTCTGGGAGCAACTGACCCATCAGAGCTCTCAGAGCACAAGGGGTGGAAAGATTTTCTAGAATGAGAGGCATGCGAAGGCATGGTGGAGAAAGAAGCCTGGAGGGTCAGAAGCGGGACTCAAGAAGGAATGAAAGGCTCCCTAGCATTTATGTTGGGGCAGGCTTCCTGTGAAGGGCACAGTGCTGTTTATGTCATGGCTTACTGTGGAAACTGTGCATTGGGGGCTCACAGTACATGTGTGAAAAAATAACATGGAAAAGAGAAGCAAAAAATAAGTTTCCAATGAAGAAGCTGCTCCCAACAGCATCAGGACCTTCAATGGGAATGCTGGGAACAGGGCAGATTGAGATGGGGTGGGCATATTGTGCCACAGGTATAACAGAATTTAACCTGTGTGTTGTCCAGCCCTGCCATGCTCTTTTGTCCATATCTGCATGGTCGGCAGGCCATTGGCATTGGTTTATGTACTGCAATCATCTTTCTTCCAAAAGACTGGAGGCTCCTGAGACTTGGGCCTGGCCAGGGCTGGACATCAATCCCAGCGTGGAATTTGTGAAATACACATTATTTACATAATTTACATAAACTACACATATATAAGACTGAATAACTTAGAAGCTGGCTTGATAAGAAAAGGAAACATTTATAAAGCACTTTAAGGTTTGCCAAACACTTTTACATATGTTATCTCATTTGGCCCATGTGACAACCCTTGGAGAGAAGCGCTCTTTCATTGATCCCCATTTCACGGATGAAGAAACTGAGGGTCACAGAGGTTAAATGAATTTTCCAGAATCACATAATTACTAAGTATCTGAGCCAGAATTTGAACTCAGGGTTTCTTGACTCCAAGTCTTAAGCTTTATCTACTATGTCATCTAGGCAGCTTGATAAGTAGGAAGTATATATAGTCAACAAACATTTAATATGTAATTATGGTATGCCGGGCACTATAGTATGTTAAACCCTGGATATACATAAGCATATGATCAGTGAAATCACTTGAATAAGAAATGAATCTCTTAAAGAATCCAAACTCCTTCATGATTGTTCCCCATCCCAGGTGTCTTCCAACACTGACAAGACTTATCTGGCCTTTGGAGTTCTAGAAGTCCTGGCCTGGGCATGGCTATGAGGCAGCCCATCCCTGCTTCCTCTGCTTAAGCATCCTCTTCTATATCCACAATCAGCAAGTGCTCATTAAATGTCGGCTATGTCCCAGGCACTGAGGAAACAAAGGCACAAAGGAGATAGTTTTCACCATCAATGAGATCTTGATCTTTTGGGGACCTAGTCATGCACACACATAGATACACGGACAGACAGACAGACAGACGGACAGATAGATAGATGGATAGATAGATAGATAGATAGATAAGATAGATGAATGAATGGATGATTAGATAAATATATATAGATAGAGGAATGAATGAATGAATGGATAGATGGATGAATGGATAAATATATAGATAGGTAGGCAGACAGACAGACAGATAGATAGATAGGTAGATAGATAGATAGATAGATAGATGTATGATGGATAAGATAGATGAATGGATGATTAGATAAATAGATAGATAGATGAATGAATGAATGGATGAATGGATAAATATATAGATATGTAGGTAGGTAGATAGATAGATAGATAGATGAATAGACATACAGCTAGACATATATAGATAGTAGAAACAAATGACTATACATGTATGTAGGTATACATGTCCACCAATAGACTATGCAAATATATAGCAATTATATATATATATATATTTACATCTATACACATATATTTAGAGCAATTGCATACACAGATACACATATAATAATTTTATATACATGTGTGTATGGGTACATATGTAAATTCTGCCAACTTCAAACCAAGATCACTGAGACATAATTGTCCTTTTCACAAGGATGGTTCAAAATAGGGACGCAATAAACATAATCATATTAAAAACAAAATATCCCAAACTACATGATTATCTCAACAAGTATTTTTAAAAAGCATTTGACAAAATACAAAAAAAAAAACCTTCAACAAATTCTAGGTATAGAAGGACCTTCTTTAAAATCATAGAAAATTTCTATCCAAACCAAAGGCAAGCGTCACATCCAATGGAAATACATGAACATCTTTCCAACAAATATGGGAGTAAATTGCGGACGTCCCCTCTTCTCACTATTATTTTAGACAGTTCTTGAAATGCTGGCATGGAAATAAGATGAGAGAAAGACTGTGATGCAGGCACTGAACTAACAGGGGAAATGAAAGGGAATGTCCTTGAAGTCAGTAGACAGCAACAACCAGAATATTAACCGGGGGCGGGTAGTGACCCGGTATGGAACAAATGAACCCCAAATGAGAAGTTTTTGAGTACTGATGTTCAAGGGAAAGCCTAGAAATGGTCATGCAGAGCGGGGAGTATTTTGATTCCCTTGCTTTGACCAATGAATTGGGGAAGGATTGGGAGTGGTGGGGGGAGGATGAGCAAAAATGCAACTAATGTTGGGAAAGATAAACATCAGAAACTACGCCATCTGGAGCAAGCCGGGTCCCAGTGAAAGGCTGAAGGTGAAAAGAGCCAGAAAAGAAAAGATTTAAGATGAAAGCAAGTTTGTTACATATCAATCATTCCAGAGAGCACAGTGGCAGCGTTGGGTAGTTTTACAGTCTGGCATGGTAGAGGAGTGGGATTGAGTTGATGGAAATGGAAATAAAGGGACACACATGCAGTAGGGAATAGAGAGCAGGGGTTGAATAATGCCAGCTGGGGAGCTACGATCACTGGGATGGGTTGGGGATGATTGGGCGAGAGTTCATTAGTCACTGATGAATGAGTTCAGGTGGGTTATTAACATCACTAAGGATTTGGCTTCAATGGAGAGTCTGCTCAGTAGCTTAGGTTTAGGCCATGGTAGGGTGAGCCAGTGGAATGGCATTTCTCTTCTATATCAGCAGGCATCCCAGAGCAGGAGGTAGGTGCCACTGGGAGTGCCCAACACTCTATGGGGAGAGAGGAATGATCAATTAAGGGCCGGAGACCAAGGCTCCCTTTTGTAAGATCTGACCAAAGATGAAGGAATCCTTGTAAACAGAGCAGATAACAGCAGGAACTAGGACATGCCCAGAAGAAAAATGGGCACTCAACGGCAAAGGAGAATATTGTTACTCTGCGGGGTTGGTCGTTATATTGGCCTTTTTCTTTTTTGTTTATGTTTGTATTCAGAGTGCTGAGCACAGTGTCTGGCAAATGGCAAACACGCCACAAAAGCTTGTGGTCTTTTAAGATTTGTTTATTTTTGTTTTAAGATGCTTTATTCACATCTATCGATGCCCACCAAACCGTGCCCCCTCCCCCTCCCTTGTAACAAACATCTATAGTCAATCGTGCAGGTGATTAATAAAAGCTTTTTGGATTGAATGGAACTAATTGGCTCTGCATCTCCTGAAAAACACAAACAAGCCCGGGTACTTATCCCAGGGCAGCTCTGCTTAGCATAGTGCCTGGCACTTAGCAGGTGCCTAATTAATTCTTGTTTTCTTCTCTTCCCCCCTCGGAACAGTCTTTAGGACTCTAAATGACAGAGAAAGCGCTGACCTACATGGATAGGGAAGGCGAGTTTCCTCATCTGGAGCCCCCCTACCCACCCTAATGAAATCGCCAGTCTGCTCAAGAGGTCCAGCGCTCTATCCATTGCACCACCTGGCTGAAAGCCACTCTACAAACAGAACAAACCTCATCCCTCTTCTCAACAGCAACCTTCGAGATGCCTGAAGACAACCGTCACAGATGCCCCCGTTTCCCCCTTCTCTTTCTCTAGTTCCCTCCTCTCTCCTTATTTCTCTTCTCCCCTTTTCTCTCCCCTTCTTTGCTCTTCTCTCCTTGCCTCTACTGTTCTCTCTTAGGTTTCTTTATCCTCTTCTCCTCTCCAGTCCTTTCTATCCTACCCACACGAATCTAACTTTCTCCCAGTTTGAGATAGCAAGAATTGATTTCAGGATTCGAATAATGGGTTCACGTACGCACATTGGAAGTCCCACTCTATGGTTAGACACGGCGTTAGCTGAGCTTCTGTTAGTGTCTATGGGGTAGCATATACTTTAAAAAATAAATAAACCCTCACCGTCTGTCCTGGAGTCAATACTGTGTATTGGCTCCAGGGCAGAAGGGTGGTAAGGGTGGGCAATGGGGGTCAAGTGACTTGTCCAGGGTCACACAGCTGGGAAGTATCCCAGATTCAAGGGCAGACTCTCTATAGACAACAAATCAATGCAGATTAATATACCACAGTAAAAAATCAGAGTCTTATGAACACTGTTTCTTCTCTAGATAGCTCTCACCTTCCTTTCCAATCCAATCATCAAAAATGGAAAAAAGAGAGCCGTTCTAGCAGAAACCCAGGACCTCTGTCTCTAGGCCTTCTGACTCACAACCCACTGAGCCACCCAGCTGCCCCTGGTAGCATATACTTTTGTTGGTGGGAGTAAAAAACAGCGATGGCCTTCAGAGAAACTCTTTCTTTCAGTCCTACTCTTAAGGGCCTCCCTCGGTGGATGCTGGCAAAGGTCGGGGCCCGACCCCTCAGTGGGCTACGGCCGTCAGCTTGGTGGCAGGCTGTCATTTGTAGCTTCTGCTCCACGAGAGGGGCCATGACCGTGGGCCGTTCTGCCCCTTCCTGCTCTGCTCTCTTCCCCCTCTCTGTAATTAGCAATTGTCCTACTACCTTTCTTCACCAGGTCAAAAAACGCACCCCGAACAGCCAGAGGAGGGTTGGAACAGTGAGGAGAGATCACGGCTTCCTTTCGGAATTGGGAAATACAAACTTTCAATTAAAAAAAAAAAAATCTCAATCCGTTTTAATGGATTGAGGGGAAAATTACCGTCTCCCAAAGAGACTGAGGAACTCTCAACTTTCTTAATGCTCCTTTGACTGAAAGAGTGAGCAAGTCGGCCCGCTCCATCAGAACGCGATTAGTGGTCTGGGAACATTATTTAATATTGATGCAATTATCTTTAATGTATACAGCACTAAAAGCCGGGCTGCTGGGTGACATGAGACTACACGAGAAGCCCAACGATGTTCCCGAGGAACGGCACGGGCAGGAGGAAGAGGGGGAAAGAACGGGGAGACGTTGGAGTCTGGCTTTGGGCTTTTTTTTTTTTTTTTTGGCCAGCCACAAACATGTCCACTGGAGATGTCTTTTTACTGCCTCTCCAATGTTATGCTTTAGAAAATGGCCCAGAATCCGTGTTTCCATTTGTTTCTTCACCAGAAAGAGAAATCCAATTCAGTGAGCATTTATTCTGCATTTGCTAGGTGTCAGGCACCCTGCCAGGCAGGGGATGCTTGTTCAGTCATTTCAGGTGTGTCTGAGGGGACCCTTCATGACCCCACTTGGGGCTTTCTTGGCAGAGACACTGGAGCGCTTTGCCATTTCTTTCTCCGGCTCATTTGGCAGACGAGGAAACTGAAGCAAACAGGGTGAAGTGACTTGCCCAGGGTCACCCAGCTAGTAAGTATCTGAGGCCAGATTTGAACTCATGGAGATGAGTCTTCCTGACTCCTGGTCTGGCATCTGTGCACTATGGTGCCACCTTGCTGCCTCCAGGCATGAGATCCAATGACAAACATGAAAAAAGTCCCCATGTTCAGGTAGTTTGGGTTCTGTTGTATAAAATAGGCATACCAAGAAGCAAGCAGGTCTGGGGTGCAGTGGTGCATCCATCTTGGAGCTGACTAATCTTGGTATCCCCAGGTATCACCTAGCCCAATGGTTCCCAAACTTTTTTGGCCTCCCGCCCCCTTCCAGAAAAGTTATTCCTTAGCCCCCTGGAAATTAATTTTAAAAAAATTAATAGCAATTAATAGGAAAGATAAATGCACCTGTGGCTATCACCACTCTCCTAGATCACTGCAGCACCCACCAGGGGGCGGTGGCGCCCACTTTGGGAATCGCTGACTTAGCCTTAATCAGCCTTAGTTTCTTCACCTGTAAAATGGCCTGATAATAATAATATCTCCTTCTCAGAGTTGCTTTGGCGATCCATGAGATAATCTCTGTAAGGTGCTTTGTAAATTCTAACAAGCTCAGTAAATGTGGGCTATTATGATTAAGTACATGCAAAGCCAATCCAGGAGCATTTTATGAAGGGATTGCTTTGCTGGGCTTGTGCTAAGGTGGGAGATCCAAAGAAAGGCAGACCCGGCTTCCTCCCTCAAGGACCGCATGTTCTAGGGGCGACAACATGCAAATACAAAGTAGTTATGATATGGAGGCAGAATGGATAGAAGATGATCTCGGGGGGGCAAAGGCATTCGGAAAAGAGGTGACCGGAACAGGGAGGGGCAGGGATGGACCAGTTGGTGACAACAGAAGACACTGATGGATGCCAAAAGGCAGAAGCAAAGGTGAATGTTCAAGATGGGGAGGCAGGTCCTGAGGGGAGACCAATGAGGAGATCATTTCAGGGTCCCAAGCAGGAGGCAATGAAGCTCTGACTCTGGCTGGTAGCTATGTGACTGGGGAGAAGAGGAGAAAGGGAAGAAATATCATGAGAGCAAATAAAAAGTCAACTGAGGGGTGAGGGAGAGGGAAAAGGCAAATAGGACTCTGAGGCTCCAGAGCCAGGTGTCTGAGAGCACCGTGGCACCTTCCACAGAAGCAGGGAAGGTTGGAGGAGGGTTGGGTTTGGGGAGATGGAGGCCACCCAAAGTTCTGTCTGTCTGAATGGATGGATGGATAAAAGGCTTTTATTAAGCCCCTGTTCTGCATCAGGCATCACTAGGTGCAGGGATTACAAAGATAAGTCAGGAAGCCTACTATGTGCCAGACTTTATGCTAAGTGCTGAGGATATAAAGAAAGACAAAAACAAAAAAAATCCAATGATCAAGCCTTGCTCTCTAGGAGTTCCCAGGCTAATGGGAGAGACCACATGTAAGCAACTCTGTACAACAAGATGTATGTAGACAGGCAAGATGGGAGAGAATCGTAAGAGAAGGAATGCTATAGCTTTAAAGAAAAGGCTGGGAGGCAGCTGGGTAGCTCAGTAGATTGAGAACCAGGTCTAGAGATGGGAGGTCCTGGGTTCCAATCTGACCTCCGATATTTCCCAGCTGTGTGACCCTGGGCAAGTCACTTAACCTCCATTGCCTAGCCCTTATCACTCTTCTGTCTTAGAACCATTACCCAGTATTGATTCCAAGATGGAAGGTGAGGGGTTAAAAACAAAAGAAAAGAAAAGGCTGGATGGTCCATCAAGGATCTTACATTCTAATAAAGAGGCCACATGTATAAGGGTCTGGTATGAAAGCGAGATTGGGTTAGGGAAGTCGCAAGCATGGGGAGTGGAGCTCTGGAGGAAATGCTTGTCAGGGTAACTGTTCCCAGAGCAAAGAGACAGAAAGGGATGGGAGTGGGGCTAAGCTCCGTAGATTGGCAGATGGCGAGTTTGGACTTGTTGGATTTGAACTGCCTTCAAGATCCCCAAGAATCCAGCAGGCAATTGATTTCTGCCTGAAATTCAGTAGAGAGAGATAAGGGAGAGAGAAAGACAGACAGACAGAGAGACAGAGAGAAAGAACAAAAAAAAAATGATGTCCCAAAGCGGCCATATTTGGCTGGAGCTGAGGGTTCATTTAAGAATAAGGTAACGGTGGATAAGATCAGAGAAACAAAGGCTTTGAATTCCAGATGGCGGAATCTGGAATGGATCTTCTTAGGCAATGGCGACCCAGTGAAAGTTTGGGGGCAAGATGGAAAAAGAGAATCTCGCCATCTTTGGGTCACAGCCTTTTAGAACTTTGGAAAGTACCTGTGAGATGACCTAGTCAAACCCACCCTCACCTTGCCAGAAAAAAGGCATCTCGAAATCTCAGTCTCCCTCACCAAAGTGGTAGAAGCAAACCTTTGGTGGCAAATGTTGAGAGGCAACAGCTGAGCTCCTGGCACTTATTCCGGCTCCCATTTCAGAGTCTATGATTCATTTATTTTGATAAGTGTAACTTAGCTTTAATTATTCATGCTAATAGTCTTCACCATCCTTCCTATGTCTCAGTAATAGGAGAGCTCAGTTGAGTTCTCTGTGATTACATCTTCGTGAAGCCGTGGGCAAAGCCAGGAGGGATAATCACAGTGTAGAAAGAGGCATGGCGCCGCTGGGCAGATGAATGGGGAGCTTCTGGCCAATAGGGTCACAGGGTGGGACCCATAACTGGTCTTCTCCAAATGTAGAAGACTAGCCACAAGAGGACAATGGGTGCTATTCAGGCACAGGGTGGCCTGGACAGCCCACCTCCAGCTCCTACGATTCAGTGGTTTCATAGAGCACCACTTTGGTAACTCCTAGGTCTCTCTTCCTCCCGTCTTTCCTTTTGGGCAGGGAACCCATGGGGTAAAAGCCAGAAATTTGGCTTTGTTGCTCATCAGGCCAGAGCTGCAGAGATCTATCCGTTGATTAGAACCTCCTTGAGGTCAAGGACTAGCTTAGTTTTGAATTTGTGTCCCATACACAGTAGGCCTGCACACAGCAGACACTGAATAAGTGCCCATTGGATGATTGTAGATTTGTACTCCAGAGATGGAATTGATTCACCCAGAGGGAGAATGCAGAGTGAAAAGAGTGGGAAGGAAGAAACACAGTGTGGGTCTGGTCTAAGGTAGCAGATGGAAGAACTAAAAACCGAGACAGAGAAGGAGGAACTCCGAAGGGAGGAGGGGAACCAGGAGTGTACTGGAACCAAAGCAAATTAGAGACTGCTAGAACCAGAGCCCCGGGATTGACTCATTAGAGAGGTAGGTGTTGGGGTGTGTTTTGGGGGAGGGCAGGTAGATGGGCTCAGGCTTTATTCAAAAACAAGAAGGGGGCAGCTAGATGGCACAGTGGATGGAGCACCTGGCCTGAAGTCAGGAGGACCTGAGTTCAAATCTGACCTCAGAAATTCCTAGCTATGTGACCCTGGGCAAGTCACTTAACCCTGTTTGCCTAATTGCTTTCATCTTAGTTACTAAGTCAGAAAGTAAGAGTTTAAAAAGAAATAAAACCAACAGGAAGCCACCGAAGATTTTTGAGCAGAGCATCATAGTCTCCAGAAGCACAATGTTTTAGAACGGGGAACAAGAGGGAGGTAACCTTGGGGATTACGTAGCCAAATCCCTCACAGTTTACAAGAACTAACTTCGTGAAAACTCCTAGTTTACAGTGGTATTTTAGGAAAATGAATATTGCATTGGGAAGGGTGGCCTGGAAAGAAGTTAGCCAGTCAACGCGCATTTATTAAACACCTCGTATGTGTCAGGCACTGTGCCAAGAGCAGGAATACGAAGAAAGACAAAAGACAGAAGCCATCCTCAGCGACCTCCCAGCCTGATGAGGGAGACGACATGCAAACATCTGTGGACAGAGACAGGATGAATCAACAGAATTAAGAGAGTTTGGGAGAGGCTTCCTGGAGAGGGTGAGATTTGAGGTGGAAGTTGAAAAAGTCAGGAAAAGAGCAGAGCTCTTCTTGTTCTGTGTTTTGAGTGGCCTCAAATACTTCTGTCCCTTTCTAATGGCTACTATATGTGGAAAAGGATGGATGTTGAGGCACGTTCTCTGTCTCCATAAACAGAAACAATATATTGTATGTAGCTTGCAATGGGCTGTTGGAGCTATTCGGTCCCCAAATCTGTGCCTGAGGGGTCCAACAGGACAACAACACTAGTATTTTTCCTCTTCTTCCCTGAACCCAACCGTCTTCTAAACTTCCCTCTTTCTGGCCAGGGGACCATCATCCTCTGAGTCGCCCCGGATCCCTCTCCTTCCTCACCCTGTTTAGCTAATCGAAGGTGATGCTGCCAGTCTTGACGGTTCCGTCCCTGCGACATCTCTTCCCTCCATCTCCTTCTCTCCACTCACCCAGCCTGGTTCATGGCCCCGGTACTTGGTCTTGACTGGACCATCACAATAGCCTCTTTTTTCAGCCCTTGCCTTTTGTCTTCTAATCTATATTAAACATCAGTTCTAAGGCAGAAGAGCAGTAAAGGCTAGGCAATTGGGGTTAAGTGATCGTCCCAGGGTCTCACAGCTGAAGCCACGAGGGGACCCAGGTCCTCTGGACTCCAGACCTGGTGCTCTCACAATAGTCTCTTTAAAAAAAATTTTTTTTTTATTTTAAACCCTTAACTTCTGTGTATTGACTTATAGATGGAAGAGTGGTCAGGGTAGGCAATGGGGGTCAAGTGACTTGCCCAGGGTCACACAGCTGGGAAGTGTCTGAGGCTGGATTTGAACCTAGGACCTCCCATCTCTAGGCCTGGCTCTCAATCCACTGAGCAACCCAGCTGCCCCCACAGTAGTCTCTTAACAAGTCTCTCTATGTTCCCTCTCTCTGTAACCCAATGGGCTGCCACAATAGTCTTCCTAAGGTGCAGGCCAGCCCATGAAGTACTGGGTGAATGCCCTCGCATCCCCAGAGCTTGGCAGAGTCCGTGGCAGCACAGTCTGCAGCGGACTCTTTCGGATTGATTGATTGATTAGTTAAAACCCTCTTCTGCTCCAGACTCTTCAGCGGTTGCCCATTGCCGAGGCAGGGGTCGGCGAACACGATATTTAAAAATGTCAAAACCATTCTTGGTCAGCAGGCTGCAAACTGAAGCCTGGAGGATGTCGTGTAAGCGCCTTGGCTTGACATTTAAGGCCCTCTGTGGCTTGGCTCTCACCTACCTTTCCAGCATCCCTCGACCGGGGAGCCTGGGTGCCAGCAAACCGAGCTTCATAAACTATTCCCCGGAGGTGTCTGAGGAGGACATCAGGGAGCACAAAAGCGACTAAATGACAAAACCTCGGCTTCTGATTGGCAGTTAGCTCTCAAAGAGGCAAGCTGTGCAGGGCTTATCCTCCTATTTTAGAGATAAGGAAACTGAGGGGTCCCAGAAGTCAGACACAACAGAACGACCAGATCTAGAAGGTTCCTTAGAGACCATCTAGTCTAAAACCCTCCTCCACTTTATAAATGAGGAAGCTGAAGCCCAGAGAGGGCCGTGCTAGTAAACAGAAGCATCAGCATTTGACCCCAGACCTCTCTGACTTGGAGCCCAGCTGCCATGATGCTTGGAATGCCCAATGGATGGTGCAGAGCTGATCTCATGGACTGGAGGAAGCTGCTGTCCATCCCTGGGTAGGAGGGTGGTGGGGACTATGAAGCTGGGCTCAGACAAACACATTGTCCATGTCCTCTTGGGGAGGAGTGATCAACTCCAATGGGAAATAGCCCTTGACTTCGTCATCGACTAGCCACATGGGTGAGGACTCTTGTGATAGGCATTACTGGCTGCTTCTTCCCTTTTCCCTGAACCATCCTTTGGAAAAAAAGTTTTTTAAGAAGTCTTTGAGCAAAAGTTAACCACCAGAGCAATGAAATATTCTGCCTGCAGGGTTTCCTGCTTCTGCCAAGACAGGAAGCTGGCCCACTTTTTATCTAGAAACAGGATGGTACCGAGCAGAACTCATCTAGGAGTGGTTAGTCTGGTGTGGAACCTGGGCAAGCCCCAGGAAGGACAGCCACCCCGATCAGCCCCATCTCTGGAGACAAGGGAGAGCCCTCATCCCTGAAGCTAAGCCAGCATGGCTTTGGTGTCTATGCCTTGGAGAATGGCAGGGCAAATAGAATAGGCAACACGAGATCTGGGCATCCAAGTGGCTCTTGTCTCTGAGTTCCTTGCCCTTTCTACTCAAATAATAATAATAAATGGTAATTGTCATTTATATAATGTTTCTCATGTGCCAAGCACTTTAGTTATCTCATTTGGTTCTCATAACAACCTTGGGAGGTCTGTCCTATTATTATCTCCATTTTACAGATGATGAAACTGAGGCCAACAGAGTTTTAAGTGACTTGCCCAGGCCACCCAGCTATTATCTCTGGCACCATATTTGAATTCAAGGCTTTTTATTCTATCCTCTGCCTGCCCCTCTCCAGGTGATGTTATAACATATCACTTTATCTAGGCAGATAAGAAAAACATCCAATCTTAATGGAAGCAGAGATGAAAATTCAGTTCAACTCAAACACCATTTATTATTAAGTGGATGCTATGTGCAGGGCAAAGGCAAAAATGCAATGATCTCTGACCTCAGGGAATTTATATTCTACTTTAGGAATGGGGAACAGCAAATCATTTCAAGAAGTAAAGAATACCAACAAGTGGAGAAATCCAAACAGGCTTCCCGTAAGAGGCAGCCACTGGGCTGTACTTGGGGAGTGGGGGGATTCTCTAAGTGAGGTAAGAAGGAAGCACACTACAGGCATGGGAGATCCCTTGAGTAAAGGCGTGGCATCTGGAGATGGAATAACTAAGAAGTCAGTCTCTTAGGAGGGAAAGAGAATGCAGGGAGGGGAAGAGATGAAATCCAGTTGGAAAGGGGGAGAGGTGGGAGCTGGAATGTGGAGGACTTTGCATTTGATCCTAGAGATAATAGGGAGCCTTGGAAGGCTTTTAAGTAGGGGGTCAGATCTCAGAAGAGGAGGCGAAGGAGATGAATCGAAGTGTAATTGTAGAGTGGGACCATTATGCTAAGACAACAATTCTCTCAATAAATGTGGTCTGTCTGAAGCTGGAAATCAAAAGCATCCAGCTTCTGTTCTTGCCCCTGGAGTCTGGTTGCTGCAAAATAACCTAAAGAAATAGTCATTCCCTTGGACCAAATAAAGAAGTGCCTGGGCTCCAGTTGAGCACATAATAGAGTTTAATTTTATAAAGAAGCCAATTAACAGCTTTGTAAATACAAAAGAAAAGCTGCTTGCTATTCCCTTAAGCTCCCCAAAGTTGCTAATAAAAATGTCCAATCTTTCAATGAAGAATAACAGGAATTTTCCGGAGAGAGTAACAGGAAGTGACTCATGGAAGCCGCTGTCCCACACAAAGACCTCCTTGGACTTTTAATGGACTCGTGCCGGCAGCCCCATGATGGGGTAATTGGTCCAACATCTCTTAAAGCAGAAGACTGTGGGGGGCGGGGGTGGGCAGGAACAGGCCCAGCTCTTCTCCTCTCTGGGGGCCACCCTGGCTTTTCATGACACACATGGAAGCATTTGTGACAGACAGCTCTACTAGATCCTCTTAGTGTTCTGCAAAGGTCAGTACAGAATTGGACTTCACTAAAAAAAAAATAAGAAAGAAAGAAAAAGAAAATAAAAATATCAAATTATTACCTGGGAAACCTTTCTAGAAATTCTGTCAAATGAAAATCAAAGAAATCAGCGCATTCACTGTTGTCTCATCCTTTGTTGTCTTATTGATGGCTCCTTCCACCTCACCATTCTATCACCCTTGGACAGAAAGGCTCTTTGCTAGGAGTACAGGTGGTTTAGTGGTCCATCAAGGATTGGGCCACTTTAATTTCCTCTGTGGCATCACTTTTGCCTTGCTGGAGATCCTGGAGGGATTTCTCAGCCTGAGTTTCTTCCTCCTCCCCTTCCTTATTCCATTTTAGTCTAGCCCTAGGGTCACTGGGGCTTCACTAGCACTGAAGGAAAAGAAAAAGGTGGGAAGGGGTCATAAGAAATACAGAGAGGGAGAGACTTAGTGAAAAAAAAAGGGAATAGAGAGAAGGATAGAAAGGAGGAAGGAAGGAAGGAAGGAAATAAGAAGGAAGGTAGGAAAGAAGAAACTGAATGGAAAGAGTGAGGGAGGAAGAGAGGAAGGGAGGAAGGGAGGGAGGGAGTGAGGAAGGAAGGGAAGTAGGAAGAAAAAATGAATGGAAACAGTGAGGGAGGAAAGAAGGAAGAGAGAAGGAAGGGAGGGAGGGAGAGCAAGAGGTGGGAAGAAAAAGGAAGGAAAAAAGAAAGGAAGGAATGAGGGAGGGAAGGAAGGAAGGAGTGAGGAAGGGAGGTAGGAAGAAAGAAGAAATGGAATGGAAAGAGTGAGGGAGGAAAGAAGGAAGGAGGGAGGGAGGGCAAGAGGTGGGAAGAAAAAGGGAAAAGGAGAAAGGAAAGAGAGAGGGAAGAAGAGATAATTAGCATTATTCATTCTAGATAAGAGAAGATTGAGGGGAATAATGAGGTCTTCCAGAAAGAAAGGGTCCTAGGGCTCCACAAACCTGGCATTAACATCGAATGATCTTTCATTTTAGAATTTAGATTATACTCTGCATGGCACTCCATTTGATTAATGATTTATCATGTTCACAAAGTCTCATTATTCTGCCAAGAGTATGAGGGGGTCCCCTAATTCTTAAGTGCCCTAAAAATTGCCTTATGCAGCTCTGCTCTGGAGGGTTATTGTGATGGTAACCAGTTCTTATCCAACTCTGCTAATTACCTCCACCCAGATAGCTCAGTCCTTTGTTCTGCATCCCCCAGCTCTCAAAGAACCTGTTTCCCCTCTTATTATATTGCACTTTTAATTGTTGCCTTGTAATTGCTCTGAAATAATTTCACGTGTGCTAGTTTTACCTCTAACTAGTTGATTGCCCCCTTTGGAGAGGCCTTGGGTGCCACCCGCTGCACCTGTCTTAGGTGAGCCTGGAAAGCCCATGTTCAGAGCCCCCAAACAGGAGCAGGTGGAGAGTTTATGTGCCTGGTGGGCCAGTCTTAGAGGGCAAGGATTAGCCATTGCCAAAATGCTCATTAATGATAAGTGAATAGTAAATAAAATAATTCAATAGTATCAGTACTTTGGTGAATGATCTCACGACTTGCTAATGATGTTACAAGCTCAGCCCAGTGCCCAAAAGGGGAAACGTCTCTCTAGCTCAAGCCCTGCCTCTGCCTCAGACCAGCCAGCTGACCTTGGGCATATCCTTTCATTTCAGAGCACTCCCAGGTCATCTCCTAAGACAGAACTTTGTAGAACAGGAAATCTCTTACCTTCATGTTCCAGATGGCTCCAAGATCGGAGATCTAGATCAAGAGAGCAGCTGAAGAAATAATAGCATTTGAAAGGCTTCAGATATGGGATTGCATCAGCACAGAGCACTTCCAGTGTGGAAATTATTTCCTGGCATAGAAGGGAAAGTTGCCTGCAGCCTAGATAGTCTTAAAGAATTATCCAGAACACAGACAGATTAAGAGACGTGGATCACACAGATAATATATTGGAGGCGGGACTTGAACTCAGGCTTTCCGAACTCCAAAGCTAATTTCCTAGCCATTACCTCTCCCTGCCTTTCAATAACAATATTACAAAATTTAAATGGAGACCAAGAAGGCCACCAAATTGCATTCTCTCATAAGCTGTTCATTAGAGATAGCCTAATCAAGCTCTAAAGAATCCCCAGAATTTCTTCTCTCCCACTCTAAGAGTACCCGAGGAATCTGGGAGTGAATCTTCTAATTCCCTCAACTCAGCTCCCTGCCAGTGCATCTTCCTCTCAGGCTGAGAATCATTTCATCAGCCAAAATTAAACAAGTCTTTTTTATTTTTTAAAGGAAGGGAGTATTTATTAAGAAGGTACGATAAGAACATTTGATACAAAACACACACACACACACACACACACACACACACACACACACACACACGCGCTCCAGAGCAATCTTGGGTTTACTAGAAGGCCACACTTTACTCTCCCCTGAACTCTTCATATGCTTGTAGGAGAGTGGGCAACTGTGGACTTTTGCCAAGGGACCAAGGGTAACCCCTGGTTGCTAGAAGTCATTTTCTCCCACTCATGGGATATTCGAGGATTTTCCATGAGTTCAATTTGTCCTTCAGTCCTAAAGATGCAGAAACTACTGCCATCAGCTACACGGACACAATTTATTCCACAGATGGCAAGATAAGAAGCCCAACATCTTCTGGACCCTTCAAAGTTGGAAGTGCTTCCTCAGGTCAAAGGGAAGAGAGCGAGAAAGGAGATCTGGCCAAGGGTAAAGCAGAGACGTCTCCTCCCAAGTCATTCCTTCCGAGAGTTTAGCTAGAACTCCATACCTAAAATTTCTGGAATCCTTCCCCACCCCATTCCAGTTAACTCGATTCTTTTTTCTAGGACCCAGAAGAGTAACAAAGTCTCCCAGCCAAATGGAACAGATCTCTTCCTTAGCATCATACGACTGACTTCATCAAATGTCTTTTAAAAACGTTTCACTCTTAGTCCAAGGCTCATCGACATTTTACTAAAAGTCTCTACATGTTAGGCAGTTCCCTTCAAATTCTTGAGAAATTTCCTGTGTCCCTTATTCCAAAGGACACCTCAAAGTTCCCCCTCTGGATCCATGGCACTACCAGGAGACGCCACCTAGAATTCGAACTCACCCAATAACAAGACAAGTAGATCTCATTAGAGAACTCATTAGAAAACAAGATCAAATAAATTCTGAAAAACAGTGAGGCCCCTGAGAAAAGGAGGGCGAGCATGTTCTGGGGTTCCAAGGCCAGCCTCCCAACAATATCCTATGGATCTACCATCCAAATGGATCTAAGACAAGCTGCCTGAATTGCCCAGAACTTCGGAACATAGAAAGTGAAATATCTATGGAAAGAATTCATAGATCACCTTCAGGAATAAAAAACCCAACACTGCAAACTTCTGGAGATATAATGGTTACATTTAACAGTTCGATTCAGAAACAAGTTCTTCAGATAATCAGAAGGAAGACATCCAAATACAAAGGCCAGGAAACACAAATAATACCAGACTATTCTGCATCCACCAGAAAATGCAGGAGGAAATGGAATCCCCTCATCTGAAGGGCAATGGAGCTCAGAATGCATCCCAGAGTGATTTCTTCTGCAAATCTAAGCTTACCTATAATGGAAAAAAGAGGGATGGTCAATAATAAAGAGCCATTGACTGCTGAGTCACATGAGCAAGAGAGTGGAGGATGCTGACATTTTCTCTGAATCCCACAACCTTGTAAGTCTCTATAAAACTGAAATGATAAACTAAAGATAAGGCAACTTTAGCTGATTCCTTGGTCTAGAACACTGGAATATGAAAGAAGGTTAAAAAAACACCCCATATCCCATAAACTAAGGCTTACTGACCCTGAGCGCACACCCAGCATTTTCCCTTATATGCCAGGCTACCAGCAGTAAGGCTGGACCAGCAGTTACTAGGATACAATAAAATGAACCCCTACACCCTGGTTCCCCCTCCCTCTCTCTGGTGTCATGGAGACCCTGGCTCCAGGTGAGGGAGATCTACCCTGGCTAAGACAAAACAGCCAAGCAGCTACAGTCCCTTGGGAGAAAATCCCACTAAGGTCACAACTAGTGCTGTCAGACTTTAAACTTCCAGGTCTGGAATGGGCAATCTGTGAAGCACCATTTGCAAAACTCAAAAACATTTGTGCTGGGCCAAAGATCCAAGGAACAGAGGGAGAAGGTCAGGATACCTGGATAGGGTGCTGTGGGGGTAGGGCTGGGGGAACTCTACACCAAGCCTGAGAGAAAAATCCTAGCAGTCAGCTGAAGCCAGTTCTGACCACCTGGTGGTCATTTGGAACAGAGGTATAGTGGTAAACTGTGAAAAGGAAACGGGGTAGTGCTCAATGAGGGTGGAATTGAAGTAGTTTGGAGATTCAGCCCCAAAGAAACCACCACTAGAAGGGAGGAGGTCAGAAAGTGAGCAATAAGTGACAGATTGCATTAAGTGGGAAAAAATACTGATAATCCCAATTCAGAAAGAAGAAAATTAAAAAACCCTGAACATAAGAAAATAAATCAGTAAGAAAAATAGTAACAGTATAAGAAAATGTGGCCTCCAGATCTAGTAAATAAATTGAGACATCTACAGATAAATACCACAAAAGAAAGGATAATGATCTAGCACTTGGTATGTCAGAGGACACTGTGGAATTTGAAGGACATAGACCACAATATACTGTTCCTAAGTGATTCAAAAAAGAAAGGGCAATTATGAGAACAGAATATATGGTCTGCACAGCAAAAATAATGGGCAGAATAGAAAAAACTGAAATCTATAATGGCAAGCCTTACCAAAGAAAATAAAGTGAGAAGAGACTGGAAGTGCAAATACAGTAACATGAAGAGCAATTTGAAAAGAATTGGGAAACAGCATTCAAAAAAATCTAATCACTGTGGAATCAAAATAGACTGATATGGAAGATGTATAAAAACAACCTAAGGACCAGAAGTCTCCCAGAAGAACATTCTTAATGCCACAATGAAGGAAATAATAAAAGAGAACTGCTCAGAACTTATGAAAAAAGAAAATGAAATAATAGTAGAAAGAATTCACAGATCACGTCCAGAAGAAAATCCAAGGTTACAAACTCCAAGACACATATTGGTTAACTATAACAACTCAGTTAAGAAATAACAAGTTCTTCATGAAATCAGGAGAAAGATCTCCAAATAAAAGGATAATACAAAGGAAAGGAAATTTGAATAATGGTACATAATTCTGTACCCACCAGAAAACACAGGAGGGAATAAAATGGTTCAAAAGAGCAATAGAGTTCAGGATCTAGCCCAGGGGAGATCACATTCTGCAAATCTGAGTTTAACCATTAATGAAAAAAGATGGAGGCTTAATAATAGACATTTGAAATATTTTCAAAATGACAATCAGGACTAGAGATTATTTACTTCTTGAATACTGCAAACAACAGAAATATAGGAAGAATGAGTAATACAATAGGCAAGTACAGAAACAGCAATAGAGTGACAGCAAAGAGGTCAGAAAGAGAATATCTCCTTGTGTACAAGGAGAAGGGGTGAAGTTGGAAATCTAGTCCAGGTAACAGTTAAGAGACAGACAAGAACCTTTATGGATCGATCTTAGAAACATCCCGCCTCTAGGGAATCAATGCTTTCTTTTTGTGGGGGAGGGGGACTACATTCAGCATGAGAGTGCATGAAAGATGGGGAGGGGATCAGGGAAATAGAGGAGTGAGTGATGTGCCAGGATCGAATCAAGAACTGGTAATGAGAGGAAGGGGAACTGTGTGGTCTATAGGGAAGTAGGGAGAAAAGATGAAAGAGGCTGGGGAAAGGAAACAGGACTTATTTGGGGGTGGGAGGGCCTTCCAGTAATGAATATTCCTGTTGGTGAAGGGAGAAGGGGAATGAACACTGGAATTGCTCTAGGGCAATGATGGGCAAACTTTTTAAAGAGGGGGGCCAAAGGAAAGGAAATGCTCATCTGTCAGTCTGTTTCTAAGGCATCTCTTTTGAAGTTTCATTGCATTGTATCCTACTCTTTGTATTCGTCAGATTAGGAATAATGTCGTTCTGCCAGATAGAATACTTCAGGGTGGTGCATCTGGCCCATGGGCTGTAGTTTACCCATCACTGGTCCAGGGGATGTGGTGCTTGAAAACTTTACTCATCCCATCTGGGGAGGGGGAAGTTAGGAATCCTGGGATAATCTCCCAATCCCTGGGGAGAGCAGAGAATGGATTTAGAGGGGAGATTTTGAGGCAAATGGAGTAAAGGGTAAGAAAGAAAGGGTTTAGATGAGCATTGTGCTGCAAAATCAGAATAATGGTGGAAGAAGGGTCCTAACTTAGGGCAGGATCCTCTCTGACACCTTCAATAATTGTTATTGTTCTGGTAGTAAGGCACAATAAAAAGGGGGAGTACATGGGGCAAGTTCTAAGAGGCAGTGACAAAAACCTCCTAGAGGGGAGAGCCTAGAATGAATACCTTGGAAACTTTGATTGCATGAAGAATACAGAGAGAGGAGAAAGGCCACATAATTATATGAGTCATGAACTGGAGAATGAGGAGACAAAAAGTGAGGATGTATAATGAAGAGAATATGAGAAATCCTTTTTGGAAAGGGGGCACACATATATGCACAGAACAAACAAAAGAAATTAAAAAACTAAAGAGCATAACTAGTAAAAGGGGAGCAAAGGAAGGAGGAATCTACTTGACTGAGAGAAAAAAGAGGGAAGAATCATATAACTAGATAAAATCAAGAGAGAAAAAAACTAATAAGCAAAACTCCAAAGGGAAAAGGATAACAAATGAGAGGAATGGATCCAGGGTGAGGGGAGGAAAGCCAGTGGGAAGACTCCCACCTTAAAAGAAGATAAAAGTAACCAAAGGAACATGATACAGTATTTACAACAGAAGGGGGAAAATCACAATTTGTAAAAATATGTATTAAACGTAGATGGAGGAAACTACAAACCTAACCCTTATTTAAATGTGAATGGATCAAATGATCCAATAAAACAAAAAAGAGTGAAAGATTACACAAGAAAACAAAACTCTACACTCTGTTGTTTATAAAAAATACAGTTTGAAAAACAAAAACAAAATAAAACTGAGGATAATGGAAAAAATTACTGTGCATTGGGTAAGTAAAAAAAAAGGAGGAATTGTAATCATGATATTTGACAAAGCTAACCCAAATACTTGAAAAATAAAAAGGGTTAAAAAAGGAAATCACATTATGATACAATGTCAAAGACAAAAAACCAATATTGGTAACAAATTTATATTCTCCAAATGCCTTGGTCTCCAGATTCATAAAGAAAACTTTATCTGAACTACAAGAAGACATAGACATCAGCACAATAGTGATAGAAAATTTTAATACTTCCCTCTCTCTCTGGAATATGTTTAAAAGAAAAATAAAAAGGAAATAGAGGATTACAAAAATTGTTGGAGAAACTAAGTTAAAAGATTTATGCCATCTTCTAAAAAGAATATGCATGTCTCAGCACCAGTTGGACCTTTTACAAAAAACTGACCTTGTATTAGGGCAGAGGGATATTGCAAAAGCAATTATAAAAGACAGAAATAATTAATACATCCTTTATAGGACATTATGCAATAAAAATAGAAATTGTTCGAGAACCACAAACAAAAGATACACACCCAAATGAAGATTTAACAATGAAATTTTAAATGAGCATGTCAAAAAATAAATCATAGAAACAATGAATAACTATGTAAAAGAAAATTATGATAAGGGAACATTTTCTGAGATGTGACCAAAACAATCCTTAGGGGAATATCATATCCTTAGAAACGTAATTTACCAAAATTGAAACTATAAATAAGAGTAAAGCTGGTTCTTTGTAAAACTAAAATTAATAAACTTTTAGTCAATATGATCAAAAAGAAAAGAACAGAAAATTAAATCAACAAAATAGCAAATAATCAAGGTGAAATTACAACAGTCAGGAGAAAGAAAAGAAATAATCAGAACATATTGTGCTCAGTTACATGCTAACAAAACTCTCTCTTCTTTGACTACTGACCCTTCTGTCTTCTAAATCCCAACCAAAACCCCACCTTCTACAGAGAGCCTTTTTCTACCACTGCTAATTCTAGGGCCTTCACTCTGTTAATTATTTCCTATTAATCCTGCATATAGCTTGGAATATATACATACTTATGTATATATATGTTGCATGTTGTCTCTCCTGTTAGATTGTAATCTTGCAGGTGGGGAAATGTCTATTGTCTCTTTCTGTTTCCTTAGCACTCAACACAATGCCTTGCACATAGTAGGTTCTTAATAAATGTTTATTGATTGATTGAAAACTGATTACATTAAAGAAATAGAATAATGCCTTTAAAAATATAAAATATCAAAACTATCAGAATGAAGGGATTTTCAAATAGCCTAATGCCAGAAAAGAAAATAGATATAGCTTTAAAGGAACTACCAAAGGATGGAGGGAACTCCTAGTCCTGATGGATTCGTAGAATTCTATCAAACTTTTAAAGAACTGTTGGTATTAATACCACATGAATTAATCTTAAAAACTTGGAAGCAAAGTACTCTGCCAGAATGCTTTTACGAGACAAATAAAGCCCTAATACCTAAACCAGAGAAAGAAAACTATAGACCAATATCATTAATTAACTGACTCAGAAATTTTAAACAAAATCCTTACAATTAGCTTACAATGAATTTTCAAGAAATCATTCATTATGACAAAGTGGAATTTATAGAAGGGATGCAAAGATGGTTCAACATCAGGAAAATTACTATCATATTAAAAACTACTTGATCATGGTCTGATCATGGCAATAGAATGCCTTTGATAAAGAACAACATACTTTTATGCTTAAAATCCTGCAAAGTATAGGCATAGAGAAATCTTTTTTTTCTAGAAAAAAATTTTTCCATGGTTACATGATTCATGTTCTTGCTCTCCACCCCCCCCCAGTAGCCAACGAACATTTCCACTGGTTTCTTTCTATGTCATTGATCAAGACCTATTTCCATATTATTGATAATTGTTCTAGGGTGGTCATTAAGAGTTTACATCCTAATCATGTCCGCATCAACCCATGTGTTCAAGTAGTTATTTTTCTTCTGTGTTTTTACTCCTGTAGATCTTCCTCTGAAGGTGGGTAGCGTCTTTTCCATAAATCCCTCATAATTGTCCTGGGCCATTGCATTGCTGCTAGTACAGAAGTCCATTACATTCGATTTTACCACAGTGTATCAGTCTCTGTGTACAATGTTCTCCTGGTTCTGCTCATTTCACTCTGCATCAATTCCTGGAGGTCATTCTAGTTTACATGGAATTCTTCCAATTTATAATTTCTTTGAGCACAATAGTATTCCATCACCGACATATACTACAATTTGTTCAGCCATTTCACAATGGAAGGGCATCCCCTCATTTTCCAATTTTTTGCCACCACAAAGAGTGCAGCTATAAATATTTGAGAAATCTTTTTTAATACCACAAAAAGCATCTTATTAAGTAAAAAGCAAGCATTATATAAAATGGGGACAGGCTAGAATCTTTTCCAATAAATATGGGAGTGAACCAAGAATGCCCTTTCTCACTACTACTATTTTTTGATATCATTCTGGATATGTAAGTAAGAACAACAGGGCAAGAGAAAGAAATTAAAAGAATAAATATAGGTTAAGAGGAGATAAAACTATCACCATTTGCTGATGATATGATAATTTACCTGGGAAATCTTTGGGAATCAGCAAAGGTAATAATTAAGACAATAAATAGATTCAGTAAAGTTGAAGGCCATAAAATAAAATTCAAAAATCAACAGTATTTCAATGTCATAATAACAAAATATAAGCCACAATAATAGGAATAGAAATTCCATTCTAAATAACTACAAAATGCCTAAAATATCTGGGGGACAACTTCTGCAAATATATAAAATATTCATATATATAATAAATTATTAGTGGAACTGTGAAATAGTACAACCATTTTTGAAAGCAATTTGGAATTATACAAATAAAGTGACTAAAATATTTCTTCCTTTTAAACTAGAAGCTCCATACTGGGCTTCTACCCTAAGGAAGTCATCAATAAGAGGAGAGTCCCCATAAATTCCAAAGCATTTATAGTAGCATTTTTTGGAATAGCTAAAAAATGGAAACAAAATAAATGTCCATTGATTGGGAAATGGCTAAACAAATTGTGGCATATAAATTTAATGGAATATTGCTAAGGTATAAGAAATAATACAATGATGAATACAGAAAAGCACAGAAAAATCTATATGAACTGACACAACATGAAGTAAGCATGCCAAGAGAAGATTGTACAAAAAATTACCATGATATAAATGGAAAGAATGACACACACTAAAAAATCAAAAGTGTACCAAAATAATTAAGATCAAGGATTCAAATGAAGAGATATGAGAAGGCACTCTCATGGAGATATTTCACATTTCACATGTTTTTTGACTTTTTTCATTGTATCAATCAATCAATTGTGCTAATTTTTTTCTCCTCTCCTCCTTGGCAGACCATAATAAAACAAAGAGAGCACAAACAAGAGACACTGATCCTAATAGAATTTTAACAATGAAATCCTAAATGAATATATCAAGGAACAGATCATGAAAAGAGGAACTGTTTAAAACAATAATAATGTGACAGAAAATGATAATGAGGAAACAACACATCAAAGTTTCTGGAACACAACTAAAGCTCTGGGGGGGAAATCATATTTACAACAAACGTATATTAGTAAAACAGAAAAGGAGAGGATTAATAAACTGAATATACATTTTATAAAATTAACAAGTCATCAAAAATGCTCAAAAACATACAAAAATGGAGAGATTAAAAATCTGAGGAAAAATAGGTAAATTGGAAAGAAAAAATTATAGAAACAATAAATAAAACTAACAGCTGGTTCTTTGAAAAGACTAATAAAATTGATAAACCTTTAGCTAATCTGAGTAAGACAGAAAGATGGCAGGGTGGATAGAGTGCCAGGGGTCAGGAAGACCTGAGTTCAAATTGAGCCTCAGACGCTCCCTGGTTGTGTAACCCTGGAGAAGTCATTTAACCCTGTTTGCCAAATAAGTTTCTTCATTGTAAAATGAGTTGGAGACGCAAAAGGGAAACCATTCTAATCTCTTTGCCAAGGAAACCCCAAAGGTGTGTGTGTGTGTGTGTGTGTGTGTGTGTGTGTGTGTGTGTGTGTCAAAAAGAGTCAGACATGACTGAAATGATTAAATGACAACAATCTTATTAAAAAGAAAATCAAGTGAATAAATAGCAAATGAGCAAGGTGAAATCAGAACAAAATCAGAAGTAAAAAGCATAATCAGAACATATTATGCATTTTATATGCCAAAGAAACTCAAAACACCAAAGAAATAGAGGAATAGCTTCAAAGTTATAAAACACTGAATTTATCAGAATAGATAAAGATCTCAAATAACTCAATGTCAGAAAAGCAAACTGATTTAGCTTAAAAGAACTACCAAAGGAAAGAGTCCTGGTCCTGATGTATGCACAGCATAATTCCATCAACCCTTTAAAGAATAGTTAGTATTCATACTTCACAAATTATTTTCGAAAATAGAGAAGGCATATACCAGAATCCTTTGATAAAAAAGAATGGTAAAAAAGAATGATAAAAAGAATCCTTTGATAAAAATGAATATTAAGGAAATACACCAAAAAATGAAGACAGAGAGACACAGAGACAGAGAGACAAAGAGAGGGGCAGAGGGAGAAAAAGAGGGAGAAGGAGAGGGAGAATTCTATATACTTTGCAGTTTAAAGCAAGAGAGAGAAACAAATTGCCTTTTTCTTTTCTAGTGAATTTAGGATATCCAAAAATGAAAGTTCTAGTTGAAGCATCTCTTCAAGGAGTCCCTACAAATGGTCAGATGATTGATTTGGAACAGGCAAAATGATCCAAAGAATGTGGTTAATATGTGAGGAAATATGGTACTTATTAGCCATTGTACTCCGCCCAGTATGGCTCCATAAAGATTTCATTTATTTCATTAATTATGATTTAGGGAAAGCAAGGAGCAGGTCAGGAGCATCATGCTGTTCTGGGTTCTTTCATGTCTGGCCAAGATCGCTAATCGCCAAACGATTCTAGAAACAGGCAAAAATTGAATCACAATTCCCATTTGGAAAGCACTTTAAGGTTGACAAAGGACCTTTCCTCACAGCAAGTTTGTGAGAGTATTAGTATCCCAATTTTACAGGTGAAGAAACTGAGGCTCATAGAAATTAGGTGATTTGCTCATGTCAGACTGTCAAGATACAAGAACCTTTAGCTCTCAGAATCTGAAAGGAGTTCAGAAAGTATCTCCAGCAGAACATAACCTCCTCTTCCTTGATTATTTTCATTTTCTCTGTGTATCACCAGTGCCCAGCATAGTGACTTGGATAAAGAGGTGCCTAATAATTGCTACATTGAATTGAGACTAGAACAACCTTTATGTAACCCCAAATCCCCAACCTCCTCTTGAAAATCTCCAATAAGGATTAGAAGGCAATCTATTCCACTAGTAAGACAGCTAGGTGACACAGTGGATAAAACACTCAGTCTGGAGTCAAGAAGACTCATCTTCCCAAACTGAAATTTGGCCTCAGACACTCACTAGCTATGTGACCCTGGGTAAATCACTTAACTCTGTTGGCCTCAGTTTCTTCCTCTGTAAAATGAGCTGGAGAAGGAAACGGCCAACCAATTCAGTAAACTCCACAGTAAAAACTCCAGATGGGGTCATGAAGAGACAACTACAACTGAAAACAACTGAACAAATTTCTCCCCCTTGTTGTGAGGAAGATTAGATTAGGTATTGATTATGTATTGATTAGGATGTACCTAGCAGGAAGGAGCTGGAGCTGGGAATTCCAGGTTGGAATGAAGGCGGAGGAAGCGCGTCTGTGCTCTGTGTGGGACTCCATTAGGGGTTAATAAAAACTGTGGTTAGTCCTGGGAGCACTCAGAGTAAAAGGACATCTTGCATCCTGATTTTCCCTGGGATCCTGTGTGGTGTGGCATCTAGCAAAAGGACAAGAATCTACAGTGCCAAAGGAAGAAGGAGAAGTTTGAAGCCTGGTGGACAGTGCTTCAAGCAAAACCCTCACAACCTGGGACCTGAGATCATCTTGACTCCTGGCATCCAGAGATCATCAGTGGATTGCAGTGAGATCCCAAAGCCACAAAGCTCTAGCTGAACTCAAGCCTGGCAGGTTCCAGGTTTGAGGAAGAAACCCAGAGACTCCATTTACAGCTCCTTGGGCCCTGTTAGTTTTGATCACTTAGATTAGTGTAGTAGAATAAGTCCTTCCCTGCCCCTGTGGGTTTTGTTATTAGGTGTTAAGGTTTTAGAGTAGTCATTCCTATCCCTCCTTTTGTTGTTCCTAATTAAACCCAGTTTCATCCTGTAACCTTGTCAGTTGAATTTAAGGCCTCTGGCCAGAATGACAGTTGGCTGTTATTTTTCAGTTGGGAGTGGCTTAGCTGTACAAGTCTTCAATGTTCAGTTTTAGTCTCTCTTAAATCCCAGAGTGTGTTCCCACAAACCCCTTAGTTAATTTATAATATCCCTGGTGACCCCATTACTTTACATATATTTTCCTACACCTTCCCCTTAACTCGACTGCAAATCCCACCCCTTCTCTGGGGACAAGAACCTTTTTTTTAGGGGTTTCCCTCCTTTATCACTTCAGTGCTTAGCACAATGACTGGCCATACTAAGCTCTTAATCAATGCTTGTTGACAGACTGAAGACCTATTTACTCCATATTCGGTGAGAAGCATCCCTCAGCGTGGGGCATAATTAAAAAGAGAAAACTCCCTGAAGAAAGAAGGGCATTGGGAAACTGAGTCAAGAAGATGATGGGAACAGGAAGGCCATGGGTAAAAGAAAGAATTTGCAAGTTGTGTGTGTAGAACAGAAAGCAAGGTGGCATGATTTTAATAGAGTGCCCGCTTCCCTCGCAAAAAGTGGAGGAGGTGTTTGATAAAGACCCTGAATGCCAAGTTGTGGAGCTTGCATTTGATAGAGGAAATGTGCCCAAAGTCTTGACTAAGATACAAAACATAGTTTTTTGCATATTGTTTTGCATTCCATTTACATAAAATTAGGTTACACTAGTCCATTTACAGAAAGCTTTTGCTTTCCATCCTTCCCCTCCTCACTCTGCCTTATTGCCCCCATGATCTCTGGGTGCCCCCTAGTTCCTTTTGTTGATTCCATTGGGTTGGCTCAGCTTGGGAGAAGTCCTCCTTGGACTCCCCACTAGAAGTCTAACCCGGATCACCACTCACTGAGGACCTGCTGATGTTGGGACTCTAGTTCCCTCCCACTCAGGGGGTAGATAAAGGTGCCTGTGTGCCATCTTCCAACTAGAAGGATGGGTTATAAAACCATGGAAGGGATGGGGTCCCAGGGCTCCATCGCTGGAGGTCTTCCTGGAGTGTTCAGAGAATCACGTGTCCCAAAGGTTGTAGATGCTATTCTTTATGGTCAGGGAGGTGTCGGACCAGTTGGTCTCTCACATCCTCGTCAGCTCAGAGATTCTGTGATTCTCTTGGAAGGCTGTAGCCTTAGAATCTCATTGGCAAAATAGTCCTTCCAATTACATAATACGATCTCTTTGTTTTCCAGATGCAGTTCTTGGGGCCCAGAGAAGGGTGACTTGCCAAGATCATGGTGGCCCAAGACTATCTCAAGCGCTTCAATTTTCTTCCTTCCTTCCTTCCTTCCCTTTCCTTCCTTCCTTTCCTTCCTTTTCTTTCCTTCCTTCCTTCCTTCCTTCCTTCCTTCCTTCCCTTCCTTTCCTTTCCTTTCCTTCCTTTCCT
>NC_058130.1:14415280-14435177 GCF_016433145.1 Gracilinanus agilis | reverse complement strand
CCTTCCTTCCTTCCTTCCTTCCTTCCTTCCTTCCTTCCTTCCTTCCTTCCTTCCTTCCTTCCTTCCTTCCTTCCTCTCTCTCTTCCTCTTTTCTCCCTCCCTCCCTCTGTCCCTCCCTCCACCATGGGTTCAGGATCCTGGGAGCATCTCCATCAGGGTCTGTGGGGAGATCAAGCCAGTGATGGTGGTGGCAGTAATAGCCTGAGTTGCCTGGCACATGCTGCCTTATGACTCTCCCTAGACTGGTGATGTGACAAATGTGTACGTTTTCAAAAATTAAGAACAAGAGAGGAGCTGGATCTTGATTATTTGGTCAGGAAAAAGCCCAGACTGGCTTTTTAGAGGGATAGTCTGTAAGTAGTTAGAAAGGAAAGCAGTGATCACTATGAGACATCACTGGTTCATGCAGAACCAGCATAAAGACCAACATCCTTTCCTCTTTGACTGAGTTGAAAAATCAAAAAATATCATAGGCAGGGGATATCTGAATGTCAACAAAGCACTTGGAAAAATCATTTATGATCTCTCTACAACAACATTCATAAACACGGACAAAATGATCAGTTAAGTCGATTCAGAATTGGTTAAACTATAACCCCCCAAAAGGAATAATTTCATTAATTGCTATTGTGGTAAAGGAGATAGCATGAAACCTGTTTTGTTCATCCTCACTACTGAATTTGTATATGATATCAAGCTGGATGGGATATATAATATGTCTGAGAATAGACTCAAAAGCCCAAAAGATCTCGATAAATTTTACGAATAGGCTGAATCTAACATGATGAAATCTACTAGATAAATTACATTTCCTAATTTTATGATCACAAGTAAGTCTCTTAGGGGCAGCTAAGTGGCTCAGCAGATTGAGAGCTAAGTCTAGACCAGTGGTTCCCAAACTTTTTTGGCCTACTGCCCCCTTTCCAGAAAAAATAGTTCTTAGCTCCCTGGAAATTAATTTTTAAAAATTTTAATAGCAATTCATAGGAAAGATAAATGCACCTGTGGCCATCACCGCCCTCCTGGATCACTGCAGCACCCACCAGGGGGTGATAGTGCCCACTTTTGGAATCACTGGTCCTGGGCAAGTCACTTAATCCCAATTGCCTAGTCCTTACTACTCTTCTGCCTTGGAACCAATACTGAGTATTGTTTCTATGATGGAAGGTAAATTTTTTTTAATTATCTTTTTATTTAGAATATTTTTACATGGTTACATGATTCATGTTCTTTCCCTCTCCCTCAAACCCTCCCTCCCCTTCCCGTAGCCGACATGCAATTACACTGGGTTTTACATGTATCACTGATCAAGACCTATTTTCATATTACTGATAGTTGCACTAGGGTGGTCGTTTAGCATCTACATCCCCAATCATATCCCCATCAACCCATGTGTTCAAGCAGTTGTTTTTCTTCTGTGTTTCTACTCCCACGGTTCTTTCTCTGGATGTGAATAGCTTCTTTCTCATAAGCCCCCTCAGAATTGTCCTGGACTATTGCATTGCTTCTAGTAGAGAAGTCCATTATGTTTGATTTTACCACAGTGTATCCGTCTCTGTGTATAATGTTCTCCTGGTTCTGCTCCTTTCACTCTGCATCACTTCCTGGAGGTCTTTCCAGTTCAGATGGAATTCCTCCAGTTCATTATTCCTTTGAGCACAATAGTATTCCATCACCAACAGATACCACAATGTGTTCAGCTCTTCCCCAATCGAAAGGCATCCCCTCATTTTCCAATTTTTTTCCACCATAAAGAGCGCGGCTATATGTGTACAAGTCTTTCCCCCTATGATTTCTTTGGGGTTATTTACCCCAAGTCTATTACACTGATCCTCCCTTCTATCTCTTTGTCAGTACCATATTGTTTTGATGACTACTGCTTTATAGTGCAGTTTTAGATCTGGTACTGCTAGGCCACCTTCCTTCTCATTTTTTTTCATTATTTCCCTTGATATTCTTGATCTTTTGTTCTTCCAAATGAACTTTCTTATAGTTTTTTTCTAATTTAGTAAAAAAAGTTTCTTGGTAGTTTGATAAGTATGGCACTAAATAGGTAAATTAATTTGGGTAGAATGGTCATTTTTATTATGTTAGCTCATCCTACCCATGAGCACTCAGTGTTTTTCCAATTGTTTAGGTCTAGTTTTAATTGTGTGGAAAGTGTTTTGTAATTGTGTTCGTATAATTCCTGTGTTTTTCTTAGCAGTTAGATTCCTAAGTACTTTATATTGTCTAGGGTGATTTTAAATGGAATTTCTCTAACTCTTGCTGCTGTGATGTGTTGGAAGTATATAGAAATGCCGATGATTTATGTGCATTTATTTTGTATCCTGCAACTTTGCTAAAGTTGTTGATTATTTCCACTAGCTTTTTAGTTGATTCTCTAGGATTCTTTAACTATACCATCATATCATCTGCAAAGAGTGATAGCTTGGTCTCCTCATTGCCTATTTTAATACCTTCAATTTCTTTTTCTTCTCTTAATTGCTACTGTTAGTGTTTCTAGTACAATGTGAAATAATAGAGGAGATAATGGGCATCCTTGTTTCACGCCTGATCTTATTGGGAAGGTTTCTAATTTATCCCCATTGCATATGATGCTTGTTGATGGTTTTAGATATATACTGTTTATTATTTTTAGGAAAGGTCCTTCTATTCCTATACTTTCTAGTGTTTTCAATAGGAATGGGTATTGTATTTTGTCAAAGGCTTTTTTTAGCATCTATTTAGATAATCATGTGATTTTTGTTTGTTAGCTTGTTGATATGGTCAGTTATGTGGATGGTTTTCCTAATATTGAACCATTCTTGCATTCCTGGTATAAATCCAACTTGATCATGATGGATAACCTTCATGATCACTTGCTGGAGTCTTTTTGCTAGTATGCTATTTAAGATTTTTGCATCTATGTTCATTAAGGAGATTGGTCTGTAGTTTTCTTTCTCTGTTTTTGATCTACCTGGCTTTGGGATCAGTACCATATTTGTGTCATAAAAGGAGTTTGGTAGAACTCCTTCTTTGCTTATTATGTCAAATAGTTTCTATAGTATTGGAATTAATTGTTCTTTGAAGGTTTGATAGAATTCACTTCTGAATCCATCTGGTCCTGGGGACTTTTTCTTAGGGAGTTCTTTGATGGTTTGTTAAATTTTTTTTTCTAATATGGGATTATTTAAGTGAAGGTAATTGTTTTTGAAAAGTAAGTCTCTTAGTCACTTTGAGCCTCAGTTTCCTTGTATGTAAAATGGGGATAATAATACTTATACTACCTACCTGATAGGATTATTTTGAGGCAACTGCTTTAATCTTATATGTAAATGCAAGTTATCATTTCATACTTAAACAAGAGACTGGATCTTTTCAAAAGAAAACCTTCTTCTTCTCTTTGGGCTAAAAAAATACAACTGGATGCAGGAATCCAACCTGTGAAAGATGTGGGTAAGAAGAAGTTAATTTGAAAAAGACCTAGGGATTAGAGAGAAGCACAACCTCAAAATGGATGAAAGGGATTATGTAGGTACCAAACATCTGCTGTGATCTTAGGCTGTAGAGAAGTCATCTGTATAAAGCAAGAGAAATGATAGTCCTGTTGTACTTGTTACTCTGGTCAAACCACATCTGCTGGATGGTACCCAGTCCTGGGTTCCATGTTCTAGTGCTAGAGTGGCTGCTGAATAATGAGGCTGTTTATATCCTTCATACCCCTACCTATCTCTTGTGTTGTGTTCTGACTGAGGCACTGCTCAGGGGATGCTTGGCTCATGCTCTGACTACTTCTCTTGAGACAAACACTTTTGGCTCTTGATAAAAGGCTGCCGGTTGGTTCCCAAATGTCACTTCCATCTGCCTTCTCTACCTGAACAGTGAGAGCAGCCAACTCAAGGAGACCAAATTAGAGACTGCTGGTGGCAGGTGAGGAGAGCATGAACTGGGTTGCTCAATGTGTGAGTAGGAAGAAAGGGGGAAGCAAGATAGAGAAGAAGAGCACAGGAAATCCAGATCTCTCTGATTCTTGTCCAGATTTGCTTCTGGGGGAAATTGGAGCAGCCATCCATGTAGCCAGGTGGCATCATCAATGTTTGCTCATGTAATGTGTGCCTTGTGTGCAATTGCACATGTTTATTGATGCACATCTTTATTATATTTTATTGTTTTGTTGCTTGAGCTTATCTGCTTAGCTGGTCTCAGCATGCATGTACTGCAGGCATGGCTAGATTCCACAGAATGGGGGACAATATCTTAGTTGTACGTGTGTTATAAAGGCCACTTGGGTCTCTTCTGTCTTTATCAAAGGGCGTGCTGACCTCTGTTTTCATGAGGTGTACAGGGAGGACCAACACTTTGGGTGCAGGGGTTTATTGAGCCCTTTTCAAAGCTGCTCATCCATCCTTGGTGTCCACCTTCCTCTTAGCTCTCAGCTGTGCCTCCAAGAAGCTGTAGCATACACAGCCCTCAGACTCCAGAAAAATCATTTTGGCAGTGGGGCTAAACCAGGATGAGGGTAACGGACAGACTTCACAACTATTGGAGAGTTAGGACGGTGTCTTCCACAGAATGGGTGGATGAGAACAATTGTTCCAACAGCCATGAAAGCGGCTGAAGAAGCCAAAGTCAGCCACTGCATGGTGGGCCATCACCAGGCATCCTGACTTCTGTCTTGCCACTGAACTTTGGGGGACTCTAGAAGAGAGAGTGAGGCTGATGTCTTTGTGCACCTTTGCTTGACTTCAATCAAATTCATGCACAAGTCAAGAGATCATTGTATGATATCATCAGTCCTCTTTGAAAATGAAGGATGTAGATATAGTTCTGCTAATGCTCGTTTGCATATACATTGCTGTTTATGTGCATTTATGTATTAATTTTCTTTGTTTAGCAGTTAGACCTGTTTACTTCATTCTATGGCCATGTGTGAAATGCTAAAATATATTCATGTACTATGTCTTGCATGTAATGTGTACAGGCAGTCATTGAAGTAGCCTTCCAAGTAATACTGGATTCTATCAAATACTTTTTTGCTGATGTCTATTGATTGCGAATAACACTTTGAAATGGTTACCTGAATCCTCGGGTTAATAATGCCTGTTCTGTTAAGTGCTGATGCTTAATTTGATGTTCGTGTTGTATGTCTGCAGATTTCAAGTATCCCAGGACCAATTTTACAAGGGTCTAAAAAACTTATGGCTCCAGGGAGGAATGTAGCACTATCTTTGCCATACCTTTTCCAAGTGTCGTCAGGGGTATCAGGACATTGAAGACAGATGACTTTGGATTTGAACCAAACCCTTTCCGTTGACCCATCTTCCCCTTAGGATTTGTGCCCTCCCACCTCTGGATTTGTGGCAGTAAGAAACAGGAAGAATGGCAGGAGCTGGGGAGGCAGAAGCTAAGAAGGAGTTTCTCCCATGAAGAGCTGATTAAACACTAGAAGTGTCTGGTAGCTACAGGAATTCTGGAGTCGGTGGTATAGACAAAGCATACACAAATTAAGTCAGAACAAATTCTGAATTGGTAAAATCTATTCAGGTTGAAGACCAATGCCTAGGGCTGTCATTTTCATCTCTCCTGGGAGAATCAGAGTGCTTATTTTAAAACCCAATGTCTCCTACAGGGCTTGAAGTGCACTTACCTTTATTTCTTCAATTCCATTTACCTTTATACTTAAAAGTTGACTTTGCTTTTTAAACTGGCTAAATGTTATGAAATTTGTGATCAAGAGAAATTCTAAATTATGCTTTTATTTTTAGTGATCTATTGAAAGGGGAGGGAGGTCTATTGGGAATAATCTTGGAGATGAAGATTTAAAATGACTCTGAGAGGTCAAGATTTCTGTGTTGAAGCTTATGTTCGAAAGAGAGTAGAGGAATACAAGATTATAGATCTAGAAATAGAATGAGTCTAAGAAGTTGTTGTATTTACCTTCCTCATTTTACAAATAAGGAAGCTCCAGCACAGAGAAAGTAATTGAGTTTCCTAAGGTTGCGATTTAGAAAATGTTTGAAGCAGGATTGGAACTCTTGTTTTCCTAACCTTAGATTTAATGTTTCTCCTCTAGACCAGAGATGTCAAAGACATAGCCTATGGGCTGCATGAGATCTGCAACACATCCAAAGGTGTCCTGAACCAGATTAAAATGTTATTGGGAAATATTTAATTAATTTTTTAAAACTACAACATAGATAACATTAAATTTAAAAATGAGTCAATATATAACCCCCAGGGATCTTTTTCTAAGGATATGAATCGAACTCCCACTGCACAAGGTGACGAAGGTGCCATGATTTTTAAAAAAATCCTTGCTTTCCATCTTAGAATCAATGGTAAGTTTTGGTTCCAAGACAGAAGAGCAGTAAGGGCCAGGCAATGGGAGTTAAATGACTTGCCCAGGGTCACATAGCTAGAAAGTATCTAAAGCCAGATTTGGACCCAGGACCTCTCATCTCCAGGCCTGACTTTATCCACTGAGCCACCTAACTGCCCTCTATTATTTATTTTTTTATAATTTCTCAGAACTGAGAGAATATAT
The DNA here is from genome assembly GCF_016433145.1 of Gracilinanus agilis. Classification (NCBI taxonomy): domain Eukaryota; kingdom Metazoa; phylum Chordata; class Mammalia; order Didelphimorphia; family Didelphidae; genus Gracilinanus; species Gracilinanus agilis. Next base: position 14,428,651 of record NC_058130.1, on the reverse strand, counting down.
TCACTGGGGTTTCCTTGGGAAACAAAACAAGTTAGTAACACTGTGGGAAGGCAATTGGTTGGCAGTGAATCAGAAATCCATCCTTATCCACGCCTTGGTTTGAAAGAAAACTCTTCCTTTAATGGATAGGCTCTTCTTCCTCACCCCTACCTCTCACTCCCCAGGCTCTTATTATTAGCTATTATTTTATCTGAAGTTTACATTATCCAAATGCTACTGCATTCTAGGAATGCTCATTCTTCCTTTTGCCTTTAAACTAGACCTAGACTGCTTGCCTCTTTGTGGGAACGAAATACCCTCCAATTTCTTGGAGTAAGATGCTGGCACCTAAAGTCCACAAGCAGCTGACATTCTTTGTTTCTTCTCTGAACCTACTTGTCTTCTCATCCTGTAGAAGATGAGGATCCAGGGAAGAAATGTTGGGTGTCTTGGGAATAAGGCCCCAGAGGATATTTGCCTGCACCTCTGTGGGGAATCACCTCTGCTACAGGGTCCCTAGAGAATGTGGCCATGTCCTGTCTAAAAGGAAAAGGACACTTTCTGTCCAAACTCCAGTTAGATGGCTTTAGACACTGAGGGAATCTTGGAAGAGCTTCTGCCCGGGATAGTTTTCTCATCTGAAAGGGCCAACCATTACTCGACCTCAGATTTGTTTTTACTAGAGTTTTGAAATAAATATTTCTTTACAAAATAAAAATTAAAAAATGATTATATGAAATCAGCACCAGGGAAAGAATACTGGTTCTAGAGTCAGCGAGCCTGGGTTCATACTTGGTTACCGATAATTACAATGTACATCTTTGGGAAAGTCATGGAATCTTCCTGGACCTCAGTTTCCTCATCTGTAAAATGAGGGAAATACTTTAAAAAAAACTTTCTCTTACTTTTAATTCCAATTATGTGTAGAAATAATTTTTTACAATTGTTTTTTGATATTTTGTGATTCAGATTCTCTCTCCTTCCTCCCATCTCCTCTAAGTGCTAAATGGTCTGTTGAGAGATAGATTTAATGGCCCTGAAGTACCTTGCAGCTCTAGATATGTGATTCTATGTCATACTGTTCACATGTCAAGGCCATCACGAAGACACTGCTGTTTGCATGGTGACAAGAATCACTGAGGAAATGAATTGACTCTTGAGGGCTAACCTTGTAAACTCAAACCAGTGAGGTAATAGGGGAGAGTTGGTTTCCCTCACACATACAGGAGCACCATGCTGCTTCTGTTTCTTCTGCCTCTTTTGTGATTCCCTCAGTGTCTAAGGCTATGGATAAAAAATAGGGGAAGGGAGTGCTGGGTACCTGGGTGTTAACCTGCTCTAATTCATTTCCACTATTAAAGCTTGTACACAAATTTGTCTTTGTAAGTGTCATCAAGGAAACTTGGAGGGTCAAAGGACAAAGTGAAGGGCTAGTAGGATGGAGGCCAAGCCAGTGATCTAAAGCTACCCCCTGGATAGACAAGTCCTTGATTGACAGCCACGTGGTCTGTAGTCTTGACTACTAAACAGAATTGGGCACTAGTCATGGCACATAATTACTGGTCACTCTAATTCTTTAAGACCATAGTTCCCTGGGGCAGCTAAGTGGTTCCGTGGATTAAGAGCCAGGCATGGAGTCAAGAGGGCTTGAACTCAAATCTGACCTCAGACTCTTCCTAATTCTGTGACTCTGGGCAAGTCACTCAACCCCAATTACCTAGTCTTTACCAGTCTTCTGCCTTGGAATCAACTACGTAGTATTGATTCCAAGATGGAAGGTAAGGTTTAAAAAAAAAAAAAAAAGACACTGGTGTGTTGGGGCAGATAGCGGGGACAATAGATAGAGCAACAAACTTAGAGTTGGGAGGACCTGGGTTCAAATCTGAACTGAGATACTTCCTAGCTTTGTGACCCTGGACAAGTCACTTAACCGTGTTTACCTAGCCCTTGCCCTTCTTTGAGTTGAACCATGAACCATCCCGACTAGAATGAGAAGACAAGAAAGTCAGCCCAAAGAGCGCGCCATTGAAAGCGAATAACGATCCAATAGAACAAGAATCAGCATTTATTTTTTTCAAGCGTTCAAGACAAAGGCAGCAAGTGAATGCTTTTGGAGATAATTTATGCATTCCATTTATGACAACAAAAAGCATCTGTCGTGGTTAATGCACCAGGCTAGCATACGAGGTCATTATATGGGATTATTCTTGTGAGCGGGGAACCATACAACATCTGTGGATGGAGAAACGGCATTTGAATATAATCCAGACGTTCATGTACCTTCTCTGGTCCTTTGCAAATATCCTTTTAGGCATCAGTACAATACCTGATTTTTAAAGGACTAGAAACATGGATGCGTAGCATTCTAATACTGCATTCCTTAAGTCATAATTTAAAGTATATTTAAATGAACAATTATTTATGTTTGACAAGATAAAACAACTGAAAATTCAGCTACGAATGGGATATTCAATAAGCAGCAGATCCCTCCTTCTGCCTTCATAAAGCATAAAGGCGAATTTGCAAGGCTCTGGCTTGTGAGCAGGCTGTTGTCTGATCGCCATCCACATCAGTCAAAGTGTACTTTCCCATCAGGCACTTCTAAGGTATCAATAGCTCCATTACAAACCATCTGATGTGGTAAGGAAGTGACTAATTTCTTGGCAGAATTCTTCTGCAAGTAGTGCCGATAGGCCTTCTGGATGACAGCGGCGCAGCGCTCTTCTTCCACGCGTTTTGTGGTGGTCATGATGGGCTCGTACAACTTCTTGTGAGGGTTGGCCTCCATGAATTTCTCTTCCATCTGGCTTTTAAGGCAATCTATTCCCTCCGAGTCTCCCAGGACTCTCGTGGTAAAAGCAAACAGAATATCCATGCAATGGAGGCGGTTGCCACTGACCATGGGCAGGTCCATCATCAGAAGTTGATTTCGGTTTGGCTTGGGCACCCGTAAAGGATCTGGCAGGGCATCAGCAAAGTCCGAGAGGGCTGAATATTCAATGAATTGGGTTGCTTCGGGATCAAATTTTTCCCACGTTTCATAGAATATGTCAAAGTCATCCTCACTCAAGGGATCCTCGCTCTCTTCCGTGGCCGTGTTGAAGTTTTCTAAAATCACGGCGATGTACATGTTCACCACGATTAGGAAGGAGATGATGATGTAGCTGACGAAGAACGCGATCGCCATGACCGAGCTCACACAGTCACCGCTTGGTTTAAGGTCGTTTCTGACGCAAGATGAACTTTCCAGATTACAAGGTGAGCTTTCTGGGTTGCAAGATGAACTTTCTGAATGACAAGACGAGCTTCCTGGAATGCAAGACGAGTCCTTGGCTCTACAAGACGGAGATCTTGAACTCAACATGGGACTGAGGAGGGCATCCCAGCCCGCTGATGTAGTGATCTGGAAGAGGCAGAGCATGCTGCTTCCAAAGGTTTGGAAGTTGAACATGTCATCGATCCCCGCGTCATATTTCACGTGGGAGAAGTTGGTCATCCCGATAATGGCATAGATAAACATGACCAGAAAGAGAAGCAGCCCGATGTTGAATAGGGAAGGGAGGGACATCATCAATGCGAAAAGAAGGGTCCTGATTCCTTTAGCTGCTCGAACGAGCCTGAGGATGCGGCCGATGCGAGCCAGGCGGATGACTCTGAAGAGCACGGGAGGGAAGGGAATGGATTTGTTCTTTTCCAGTAGAGCCACCATACTGCCTTTAGAAAAAACAGAGGAATTAATTTTCCAGAAGACATTCTAAATTCATGTGAATACTGTCATGTTATCGGGAGAGCTGTTAGCACTTAAAGGGGAGCCTTTCGCCACAAGGCACTTGGAAGAAGTGAAGTTGTAAAAAGATAGCGGCATATGTCCAAATGTCTTTAAATCTCGATAATTTGGGTTTGTGTTGGGGCGCCCCTAAATACGCTCTTTCTCAAAAACGTTGGCTCTCATCTGAGAGCTCAGCAATTATTCATCAGCACAGATCTGAGTGGCCTCTCTCAAGGGCAGGGTTATGATCTCATTTACCTCTTTGATTCTAGAGCAAACACTAAGAGGGTTCTCCACTAGAACAAAAGGTCCTCATGTCCTTCCCTGATACAGGCCAGCAGCCAGAGGTTTTCTCCTCATTCCGATTCTTGACTTTTTCAGTCACTTATTAAACTTATTAAACACTTATTAAATTGTGTCTACACACCCCAAGTATCATGCTGAACACTAGGGATACGAGGAAAGAGAAAAGACAGTTCCTTCCCTTGAAGAACTCAGTTCAGGGGACAGCTGGGTAGCTCAGTGGATTGAGAGTCAGGCCTAGAGAAGGGACGTCCTAGGTTCAAATCTGGCCTCAGACACTTCCCAGCTGGGTGACCCTGGGCGAGTCACTTGACCCCCATGGCCCACCCTTACTACTCTTCCACCAAGGAGCCAATACACAGTATTGACTCCAAGACAGAAGGTGAGGGTTAAAAAAAAAAAGAAGAAGAAGAGCTGGGTTCAGCCTAATGAGGGAGACCACAGGCAAACACTCTACATTTGGGATAAGTTAGGAACAGTCAAGAGAGAGAAGCCACCAGAATTAAGAGAGATTAGGAAAAGTCACTGATAGCAGGTGAGACTTTAGTGAAGACTTGAAGGAAACCATGGAGGCAAAGATCACGAAGGAGAGGGTTCCAGGCATGGAAGAGAGTCCAAAAAATGCCTGGAGCCCAGATAGGGAGTGTCTTGGGCATGGAATGGCCAGAAAGCAAATACCACTGGATCAAAGAGTAAGGGGTAAGACGTTTGGAGTTAGGGGGAGACGAGCTTAAAAAGGGTTCTGAATGCCAAACAGAACATTGAATATTTGATCCTGGAGGAAGGAGGGAATCGATGGAGTTTGGGGGTGGCATAGCTGGCCCAGTGCTTTAGGAAAGTCACTTTGGTGGCTGAATGGAGGATGGGTGGGAGTCCTTGAGGCAGGCAGACTCACCAGGTGAACTGATAGGAATTGGCAATAGATTGGATATGGGGGTGAAAGAAAGTGGGGCATTGAGGTAGGACACCTTTATTTCCAAAGGTGAGAATGTATAGTCAAAAAAGCTGGGTCCAAATCCCAGGTTTGCTACTAGATTTGTGACTGAGATACACAATCGTGATCATGTAAGTAATGTCTAAATCAGTGATGGGCAAACTAGAGCTCTCAGGCCAGACTCGGCCCCCTGAAATGTTCTATCCAGCCATGTGACATGATTCCTAATCTGACGAATACAATACAATGAAACTTTGAAAGAGTTGCTTTAGAAACAGACTGACAGAGGAGTGTTTCCTTTCCTTTGGCCCCTCTTTCAAAAGTTTGCCCATCACTGCTAGGACCATCATGCACTGTGTGTGACTGGCATTTACCCTTTCTGCCTCAGTTTCCTCATTTCTGGAATTGGAATGAAAATAATTATCCAGTTTCACAGGGATGCTAAGGGAATAGTGTAAGCATTAAAGCCAATGTTAATGTGAGTTCTTATATTAAACTAATGATGATGATAATAATAGTAATTGCTTAGGTGTGCATTTTTTGTTCTTTTGTAGATGAACATATTGCCTAATGGGAGCATAATGGGGTCAAGGAGGGGAACTTCCTTGGATCTGCCAGACTCTGGGCCGCTTCTGGTGTTCTGGATCAGTGCTGAAGCCTTGGCCCCTTGGGATGACACAGCAAACCATAAATGGTTTCTTGGTCTTCCCTCAGTCTGAAAGAAAATACGTCTTCCTTTTCTCTTTTCCTTCTTCTCTCTGGTCCTCTCCATCCAGGAAGGGTGGGAGAGCACAAGGGATCATCCAGGATTCATTGCATTATCTCACAGCAGCAACACCCAGAGCCTGAGCCAGAACACACAAGGCCCATCAGAGGTGTCTGAGGGTCCCCCAGGTAGGGGAGGGAAAGATTGCTCTGTTTGCCCTCATTATGCAAGGAAATAAATATTTGTTCCATTAAAGGACTATTAACAATGCAAATGTCAAGTTGCCAACTTACACTTGTGAGAAACAGAATGAGAAAAACAAGGAAGCCCCTTGAGTGTAAGCCATTTGGAAAGGGTAGAAAACAGACTTTAATGAACAGAAAGAGAATAGCGAAAAGCCCATAAGAGAAGTTCTGGGTTGGCTTGTCCTCCTTTTCTCAGGTCAGGGCCAGCCATTTGAAAGGGCACGAAATGTTTCTGTTGCATTTGGGAAGGCTCAAAGAGCCCAGGGGTGGATGTTTTCTGGCCTCCTGGCCAGTTTGCTCATTCAGACAGGAAGAGAGACCTTGGATCCCAACACCTCATAGTGTATGTATGGCCAATCCCTCTGCTTGCTCAGGATGTTTTTCTTTGTTTCATGTTATTTAAGGATCAATTGTTGCTGGGTCTTTCTCATGTGTATATTGCCTCAGATGAGAAGCTCCGAGGGGGGTTTGGAAGTTCCACATCGGTTGTTACTGATCTGTTTGTTTTTTAATACTGTGTCCTCTCCCCTGCCCCAGCCCTACCTAGGTGGAAGTGAACTTTCCTACCTTGGTCTTTGGATTTCGTTGATGCCTTCATCCAATTAGCTATTCCAAACCTTCTCCCACAGATTGGACAAGATATTAAAGGTGCTGCTCAACTCAGATTATGAAGTTCCTTAAACCCCCAATACCACTCAATAGCCCCTTACTTTTAACCTATGACTTTGTCTCCTTCTTTATAGAGAAGACTAGGGGTCATCTAACTGGAGATTTCTCAGCTTTACTCAAATCCGGGGTCTTGCAAGGTTGATGAGCCTTTAGCCAGTAATTCATTTCTCAGAACCTCAGTTTCCCCAAATGTAAAATGAGGAAGGTGGAATTTCCACCTCCAAATTGATGGCTCAAATTCTTTAGCTGGGCATTCAGCGTTCTACAACCTGACTACTCTCTAGCTTTTTCCTGAAGCTCACCTTGAAGGTTTCCAATGTTCAAGGCCAAGGGGATGACTTACCATCCTTGTTTGATCTGATTCCCTTCCACCCTTCATCTTTCTGTCCTCTCTATATTTAGACTAAACCATCTCTCATTTCTACTTACTCAGATATCACTTTCTCTGTAGTCTTCCCTGATGTTCCCCAACTGAAAGTCAAAACTCTTTTATCTTCTAAGACTTTGAATTTCTCACATTCTAAGTCATATCACATCAAGTTGAGAGTACAAGAGTATAAAAGCAGAGAGGTAGGTGGCCCAGTGTGTAGAGAACGTTGGGCTTAGAGTCTGGAAGACCTGAGTCCAAACCCTTCCTCTAATATTTACTAGCTGTGTGACCCTCAGCAAGTCCCTTAATCTCAGATTTTATTTCCTCATCTATGAAATGGGCATAATAATGGTCCCTTACCTCCAAAGCTTGTTGGGAAGATCAAATGAGATAACCTCTACAAAGTGCTTTGCATGCTTTATGCTAGCTATAATTATGATTGTTATCATAATTATTAAAAAGCATAGCACTTGGAGGGGTGCAAAGTCCCTAAACTTAACAACTCTGTCACCTGGAGCACAGTTATCTGACCTCTTGGAGCTCCAGTGGCCTCATTTTTTTTTTATTTTAAACCCTTAACTTCTGTGTATTGACTTATAGGTGGAAGAGTGGTAAGGGTAGGCAATGGGGGTCAAGTGACTTGCCCAGGGTCACACAGCTGGGAAGTGTCTGAGGCCGGATTTGAACCTCAGTGGCCTCATTTATAAACCAAGGCTACCAATACTACTCTCCTGTGCTCTAGATTGACCATTCTCTATCACATTTCATGAAGAACATAGAACAGAAAGCATCCAGAGAAGGGGGACCAGGATGGCAAGAGGCTTGGATATCATTCTCTACAAACACTTATTGAAGGAACAAAGAATATTTGCACTGGAGAAGACTGAAGCGAGCCATGAAAGGAGTTAAATCTTCAGAGATTTGAAGGGCTGACCTATCTAGCTTTATTCTCCTTGGCCCCAGAACTCAGAATAAGAAACAATTGATGGGAGTTGAAAAGAAGCAAATGGAGACTTAATGTAAGGGGTGGGGGGAGTTCCTAATAATTGGAGTTGTCCATCCCAAAGTAGACTGGATGACCTGGGAAAGGAAGGTGCTACATTCCTCCTCACTAGAGGACTTTGACTACTGGCTACCTGAGCCCTGCCATGTTGCCATCCATGTTGTAGAGGGGTTCCTGGCCACATTTAGTTTGGATTGTATGTCTCTACGGTTCTTGTCAAATCTTAGTTTCCAGGGTACTTGAGATACTTACCCCTTGTGACTAATGGAGAAAGTATTTTGGAACCCTAAAATTATCCTGTGAGCAAGGAGTATTGTCGTTGATGCACGCCTTATCTGCTCTATAAATGCTCTCCTCAACTTTTCTTGTATTTCCTAAGTCATGTGCTTGTTATATCCCTGGCAGAATCAAAAGTCCTAGAGGACAGGGACTCTTTTACATTTTGTCTGTGTATCCTGGATACCTGGTAGAGAGCCATGCTTATAACTCAGAATTAATAGCTTCTTGTTGAGTTGAGTCATTTTGTCATTGAATCATTTCTATAGGTGTCATCTTTCCCTTTTGGACTTGGATTCTAAGATCAATAAGGATAAAGATTAGGTACTCACTACACTTTGATCTTTCCCAGTACCTACCTCCCATAGTGTTTTGTATACAATGGACACTTAATAAATGCTCACAGGATTCAAAATCTCCCTTCATTTGGCCACTAAGGTCAAAACCAAATGGATAGAAATTAAGTCATAACCTCTTCCGACTACAGCATCATGTGATATGGAAAAAAGCTAGCTGAATCTTCCAAATGCCGTGAAGATTGATGCTATCATGATGTGGGTATAGTTTATGAAACTGTGGTTAATCTCAAGACATTTCTCAAAACCTCTGGCCATATGCCCTGGCCGCCATCTTTACTTACTAACAATGGAGAGCACCACGACCACACAATCAAATAAGTTCCAGCCGTTAGCGAAGTAGAACTGCCTCAGAGCAAAGATTTTCAAGAGGCACTCGACTGTGAAGATGACAACAAAGGCTCGGTTGAGGGTTTCTAGAAGGTTTTCTCTTTGTTTGTTTGGTCCTTCAGGGGAGTCGGTTTCTGCCATCATGGTAACCATATTCAGGCAAATGAGGGTTATAATGAAAATATCAAAGGCCTGGTTGGTAACTACATCAAACGCAAAAGCTTGGCATTTATTCTGAGGAAAGAAGATAAAAGAGAGAGCTGTTTAATTTATAGGAATCTTATCTTCCAGATAAAATAAATGAAATATCTATTAACAGTCTTTCCTCCCAGGTATGGTGATGGAATGTAAGGGAGAAAACATTCTTCTCCTGGGACACTTAGGAAATAGTTCTCTATGGCTTGGATGTTACGGGGATTCCAGTCACTGGTGTCTGGTACCCATGAAACATGAGAAACAAATTCTGGTCATTTTTGAAGTTCAACTATCATAGCCCAAATCTCATTGTGAGTTCTCATTTTATAATACAGAGTGGATTCAACAGTATATATTACCCCCTCTCCCATACTCTGCTATCTAGTCAAACTGGCTTTCTTGCTATTGCTCATACCTACCGTTTTATTTCCCATTCCAGCATCTTTGCATTTATCATCTCCGATGACTAGAATATACTCTTTCCTGACTATTAGAGACCTCTGTTGGGGAACAGCCAACCCTCTTATTTGACAGTGGTTGAGTAAATAGTTTTATCTCCCCTGCCACCAGAAAGCAAACTTCCTCCTAAGAGCCACCCCTTTTTGCTATAAGTCATCCCCAGGAAAGAGATCGGCAAAGACTCTTGGGTACTACACTGGCTATAATGTGGAGAGGGACCATCAGGGTCAAGGAGGAGCAGTGGATAGAAAGCCCATCCTGGAGTCAGGAAGATTCATCTTCCTGAGTTCAAGTCTGACCTCAAAGACTTATTAACTGGGTGACGATGGGAAAGTCAGTTAACTTTGTTTGCCTCAGTTTCCTCATGTGGAAAATGATCTGGAGAAGGGAATAGAAAACAATCTAGTATCTTTGAAAACTCCAAATTAGGTCATGAAGAATTAGGAGTAGCTAAAAAATAACTGAGTGTTTAACAGTATCACTATGCTTTTAGCTGTTTGGGGACTTAGACTTCATCTTCTCAACTGCTGCTTTGGTTTGTACCATTGACTACTCTGCTTCCCAAAGCTTCTGGGATCCACTCTGGTCTGCACATTTCTGTCACTGCCTGGTTGTCCCCCAGGTTAAACTTCCTCAAATCCTTCATCTGACCCTTATTTGAAATAGGCTCAAGGTCACTGGCCATCTTGGTTGTTATCCTGGGTAGCCTCCAGGTTATCAGACTCTCCAAAATCTAGAAGCCAGAAACCAGATTCTCGACTTCAATCCTTTGAGATCCCGAACCCATCAGACTCCTAACTCTAGCCCCTAGCATATGCCTACCCCAACAGATCTCTTAACTCTAATCATAACTCCTGTAAACTCTTATTGCATCCCTACTAGACCTCTAACTCCCAACTCTATCAGATCCATAACATACCAGAGCAAAAGTACTGTAAAATCAACAAAAAGTTGGATAAAGGAGATTTTGAATATTCACTTGGCTAGGAATAAAAAAAAAACATAGGTCATGGGGGCAGCTGGGTAGCTCAGTGGATTGAGAGTCAGGCCTAGAGACAGGAGGTCCTAGGTTCAAATCCGGCCTCAGACACTTCCCAGCTGTGTGACCCTGGGCAAGTCACTTGACCCCCATTGCCCACCCTTACCAATCTTCCACCTAGGAGCCAATACACAGAAGTTAAGGGTTTAAAAGAAACATAGGTCAAAAGACAGGGAGGACATGTATAATACATAAAAAGAAAGATAAAGTAGCAATTTAATTAAGTTCAAAGAATTCAAAAGAGGGAAAGTCAACAAGAGCCAGGGTAGGGGTTAGTCCAGTAGAATAGACTAGCATTAAAGTAGGTCCAATAGAATAGATTAGCATTATAGTAGTGTAAGCATGGCTAACTTTAGGGATAGATTGCCAACTTGAAGAAGGGAGGAAAATCAATAAAAAGAAATAAATGGAGGAAAATACCTGTCCAACAGTCAAAATTTTAAGTGTGAAGAGGTAAAACAATATATTTAAATGTGAGGCTAAGGCATAATGGATAAGAAAAAGCAACAATTTGATGCAAAAAGTATTAAAATACAGGTTGAAAACAAGAGGCTGAAACAAAATTGATTTTACAAAATGTTATTTGAAAAAAGGAAGAGTTGCAACCATGATAACAGGTAAAGCAAAAATGAACACTGACAGTTTCAAGAGAGTGAAAAGAGAAAACACTTAAGGTTCAAAGGTAACGCAGACACTGAAATAATATGAATACTAAAGATGTAAACACACAATGGCATAGAATTCAAATTCTTAAAGATAAATTTAACTGAATTGCAAAAAGATATAGAAACTAACACAATAATTATAAGTTTTTAATATTCCTTTCTCAGAGGTAGATAAATTCAAAAGAAAGATTTTTTTTTTAAATTTTAAACCCTTAACTTCTGTGTATTGACTTATAGATAGAAGATTGGTAAGGGTAGGCAATGGGGGTCAAGTGACTTGCCCAGCGTCACACAGCTGGGAAGTGTCTGAGGCCGGATTTGAACCTAGGACCTCCTGTCTCTAGGCCTGGCTCTCAATCCACTGAGCTACCCAGCTGCCTCCCAAGAAAGATTTTTTTTAAAGAATGAAAATATAAAATTGAACTAACTATATAGAAGCTAGACCTGAAACAAAATTTTGACATGGCATATTAAAGAAAATTCAGATTTCTCACTGCCACTCAACACCTCTACAAAAATTGACTAATGGAAAAAAGTTCAAAAAGATAGAATTTTTTAGGAAAATCAGAAGAAAGTAATGTCAAAAACCTATTTAAGGGGTTGTTCCGGGTTAAGATGGCGGCAGAGTAAGAAGCAGCTCTTAACCTCTCCTGACCAAAACACACAAAACTCCTCAAGGGGACATAAAAACAAGTCCAGACAAACGGAGGAACCCCCACAACAGGGCACAATGTGGAAGGTACGTGGAATCGAGGCATTTCCATGCTATAAAGGGGTGAAACAGCCCTCACGAAATCGCGGGCTGAGTAACCACCCCACCCCCACCCCCTCCACACACAACATCTATAGCTCCGAAGCCAGCTAAAAAGAAATAGAGCAAGTTTGGGGCACCCATCGAGTCATTGGCAGCTCTGGGGCCTGTTCCTGAGAGCAGCAAGACTTAGGACCCCATTAAGCCAAAAAACACAGGCGAAATCTGAGCGCGGGAGCAGGACGCAGAGCACAGAGCGCAGGCTGAGAGCGCAGGCACTGCTGAGGCGTGGGTGGAGGCAGACACAGCCAGGAACTAAAGCCTAAGTGGGGAACCAGTGTGGACGGGTATACGACTGTGGAAGCAGCGCCCTGAGACTTGTAAAGGAACCTCCTGCAGAGGATCAAGCAAGGGGGTCCACCAGGGGGCTTGACCTTGGAAAAAACCAGAACTCAGACCTCAGGAGCCAATAGATCGTGGACAGACACTGAGCGCGAGGATAAAGCTGAGAAGCTGCTGGGGTAACAATGGCTACTCAGTCTCAGGAAGTTCAGAAGAGAAAGAATAACAACAAGAAAAAGAAGTCTTTAACACTCGACAGCTTTTACACAGAGAAAATCCAGACAACCGAGCAAACAGAGGAGGAGAACAAACAAGCATCCGGACCCTCCTCAAATAAGGAAAACTCCTCACAAGCTATGGAAGAGTTCAAAACTGAGATTTTGAGGAAAATGGAAGAGATCTGGCAAGAAAATAACTGTTTAAAAGGTAGAATCGTGCAATTGGAAAGTGAGGCTCAGAAATTGAACACCAGAAATGACCAGATTGAAAAGGAATACCAGAAGATTATGGCCGAAAACCAGAAGATTATGGCCGAAAACCGAAAGATTATAGCCGAAAATCAATCCCTAAAGGCTAGAATTGAGCAAGTAGAAACTAATGATCTCTCAAGACAACAAGAACAAATAAAACAAAGCCAAAAGACTGAAAAAATAGAAGGAAACATGAACTATCTCAATGAGAGAGTGACAGACCAAGAAAACCAGTCTAGAAGAGACAATTTGAGAATAATCGGTCTTCCAGAAAAACCAGAAATTAATAGAAACCTGGACTCCATACTAACAGAAATAATTCAGCAAAATTGCCCTGAAGTCCTACAACAAGAGGGCAATATAGACATTGAAAGGATTCATAGAACACCTGCAGTATTCGATCAAGAAAGGAAAATACCAAGAAATATCATCGCAAAATTCAAGAGTTTCCAAGCAAAAGAAAAAATCTTACAAGAAGCCAGAAAGAAACAATTCAAATATCAAGGAGCA